>NC_071103.1:30319000-30622000 GCF_024256425.1 Clarias gariepinus
GTTACAGAAGCATCTGCAGGAAAAAAACGTGCGCCCCAAGTCCTCCAAGGCATGGGAGCAATTTACATTACACGCCTCTAAGAAGACGGTAACCTGCACGCTATGAAAGACCGAGCTTTCATGGCATGATAGTACCACAGTCATGCACGAACCCTTAAAAAGAAAACATGTTGGTGTTACGGATGGCGAAACATCAGCAGGGTCAGTAAAAACTGTATCTCTTCATCGTGTTAAAGTTTTATAGTTTAAATGCTTTTGTTTAAACTGTTTGCTAACTTCGGTACAGTCGCGCTAGATCCGTTCACGTGCTACTCGCTAGCATCACATTGCCAGTCACCTCTCGAGCATTAATGAGTAGTTAAATGGCGCTACTTTAGATTAGCTAAAATTACACGGAGCGAATAACAGTAGAATATTACATTTAGTGATTGTTGTGGTTTTCAGCGAATGCAAATAACAGTATATTTGTGACTATTAGCTTTTTGCATTTCTACAGTTTATTTTTAATAGTCCACTACAAAGTTAACTTGTAATTTACTGTGGTTTTACTTATGCATACATCATTTTATTATACAAAATTACATTATTTTAGCTGTTTATATCTTATCAACTGAATGTCAGTGTATTTTTTTTAACTATATATATATTTTAAACCTTAAATGAAGTGTGTGTATATGTGTGTGTGTGTGTGTGTGTGTGTGTGTGTGTGTGTGTATGTGTATATTATATACTACATTTCATTTAAGGTTTAAAATGTCAAAATTAAAGATCATTAAACTCTATATGGGGCTTTTGCATTTTTAAAAGTTAATTTTTATACATAAATAATACCCTGATTTATGTTTTTTTTTTTTATGGTTATAAGAAAAACATCAAATTAAAGAAGTGTTTAGATTTTATCCGATTAATCAGGAAAAATAACCTAATTGATTATCAAAATTATCGTTCGTTGCAGCCCTAAATCAAATAATGAACTTCTGAGCTTGTTTATTATAGATTGAATTGGTAATTATGAAAGTTACTAACTGTTCAGTTAGTAACTTCCATAAGTTAGACTTGAGTGCAAAATTACTCGAAGCCTCTCTTGCTAAGACTACCCAAGGAAGAACATTCTATAGCTGTGTTTATGGTTTCTATGTGATACCACCACAGTGATCTTATGGTGATGTTTAGCCTGTCTGTCTGGAACCAGCCTCAGCGGTAAGAAGTGATATACATGTGATGATAAGGGCACTAAAGAGAGGTGGGGCATCAGGATGAATCGGGCAGGTCAGGAGGGCAGCATGTGGAGGGAAAGAGAAAAGGCGGAGGGCAGAGAACACAGATTATAAGGTTCGCTCTTTGTCAGGTAAAGACAGCTTTGTGTGACCGTCAGATGGTGGTGGAGTCCCGCTTTTTGGTGGTTATTTTGTGAATGGGGGAAAATAAACAAATAAGCCATTCCATCTGAATGTACTGTATGTTAGTAAAAATAATCTACCGCAACAACCACTAATCAGTACAATGATGCAGTAGAAACAGTATGGCTCTTACGCAAGATTTAAAACCACATATGGATAAGAAACTTTTAAAGCATCTTAATCTCCCAATATAGACTTACTGCCTAAATGTCGGTAAGAAGAAAGCGGCTGAGGCACCTGAAAGTTCAGAATCAGAGTGCTGATTCATAACACTGGGCGCATCAGTATGACTGAGTCTTGCTGAATTAATACTCACAGTGAGTAGTAATGCTACACAGTTCTAATAATCTGATGTGAAATAATAATTACTAAATCCGTGCAAGCTCTTTAGTCAACTCTTCCCATTTTGTCTCATTGCTATATAATTCAGGCATTAACGCTCACTGAATGTTCACGGAAACGACTGCAGTGGGCTCCGAGCCACCTCAGCCAGGGTCATCATTCACAGATGTACGGCTTTCTTTAAAACGTTCGCCCCATTTAAATTTTACTACAGCTAAGAGTCTCATTACTATACTGTGTTTGAAGTCGTCTGTAAATGTCAGTCAGTTTTACGTCTTTTACAAGCCCTGGTTCGACTTTAACACCCCGATATTAGTTATTCGCATATCTCCTATCTGGAGAAAACACTCCTGTACTGTACATACTGTACCTGTTAGTTTTATCGTGTCTGTACTTTAGTTCATTTGAATAAATTAACTTAATGATAACGCTAAACTAGTCTTTCCCCATATTGGGTTTTACAGTAGAATAAATGTGGATGGAAAAAAAACAGGATTTATGCTGTAGCATCACCTGGGAGTCGAACTTGCAATCTCCAGATGATGGTGTTGAATCTATTTCCTTTGCACCACTCAGGAGCTCGAAGAATGGAATTTTTAAGTAGAGGCAAGACCAAGAAAAGGCGCATTTAATGACCACATCAAAACCCGCTAGAAATACATTGAGACTTTTTTTTTCCCCTAACCATTTTGTACACAACTCATTAATGACTGTCCATGGATGTCTTTGGTCAGATTTTAAAAACTGTATTTATATTAGCTACATGATTTTGTGCTTGAGATTTTAGTCATTATTACACATGATTACATTTTTTGGGCTCAAGGATGGGAACACTTTTTTTTTTTTTTTTTTTTTTTTATAAATGCTTTGCTTTAAATGCTGCCTGTACTGAACACGGTTTTCACTCTCTCCTGTACTTTACATGAATAATACGAGTCCAGATGGTCTTTCTGCCTTTTGGTTTCAGTATTCTACACTTTTATTTAATCATCCCTTACAGCCACATCCACACGTTGGCACCCAGCCTTGAATGACGAAAAGACATGTAAGGATCGAGTGAGTGTGAACGGTCTGCCCAAGCTCCTTGATGTTAGACCAGAAACTGTCGGTTTGTGTGCAGCTTGAACAAGCACGTGATACCAGGCTTTTCTCGACTTAATTGTCTTTTACAGCCTATTTTCCTCTTAATGCTTAAATGCTTTTATGCATTACATTATTTTGGTTATTCAACCTTCTATCAAACCTTCAGTTAAAGCAATCTAAAACCTGTAAAAACTTCAGCACAGATTTTTTTCCCCTTTTAACATTTCCTTCTCTTTCTTTTTTGCATACAAATGCACAGATATGAGGATTAAAAACCATTAAAGCAGTTAAAATCCATAAAAAAAAAAAATCAAAATGTCAAGTCCTCAAATCCACAGCATGCGGCCGGACTGGCAGTTTAATCGCATGAAATGAACTCACCTCTCTGTTATCTGCACTGGGATTTGTTCCCTGTTTTTGAGATTAAAGAGCTGATTCATCTCATTCCTGGATCTTTAAAAAAAAAAAAAAAAAAAAAAAAAAAAGCTTTGCGTTAATTTGTTTTTAATCGCTTGCAGAGTCTGGTGTTATGGACGTGAACCCACGCTCGCAGCGCGTCAGCTGGTGCTTTACCGCCGAGTGCTGAGATCGTTGTTTGAGACGGTATTGTTATGAGATTGTATGGTTTTAAAACTGTTGTACACTTTTAGTCAAACCTTAAGAATAAAAAATAAAGAGAAATATAGTCTGCCAGGTAATTGCACAAGTCAAGGTCCAGCTATTTTACTTATTCAGAGGTGGAACTGTTCAGCCCCAGCTCACCATACTCTTTCAGAAAGCTACTCCAGGCTCCACCTGTAGCAAACTCGATCTGCATCACCGGCTGCTGGCTGCCCTGAGGTAATCACTGGTGACCGGCTTCATCAAAAGCAAACTTTAATAGCAGCAAGGCTTTGTTTCTCTAAGGGTTTTTTTTTCTTCTGTTTCTGGCTCTGTTTGAATGTGAGGCACCGGAGTGCTGAAAAAGATGTGAAAAAAAAATGAAACATTCTACCTGCTGCCACTTTATCAACCCCCTCTTCTCTAGAGAACCATGAGATCCTTTGTTAAATGTTATCACGTTTTATCCTAAAGGCAAAGTCTCTTCTTTTAAATGTTCTGACTGTCTTAGGACAATCATATTTGGATAAAAAAATTAAAAATTTAAACCCCCCGGTGAAAAAAAAAAAAGCATGTTTTAAGCTGTTAAGCGACGCTTCCTCTATCGACACGTGACTGTGTTGCACATCACAGGCTGTCTGTTTCTATCGTGTAGATAAATATGCAAGAAATGATTACCAGTGGTAACCAGTGAGGTGGATAAGAGTGGGAATAGGGAGTAAATGGTCTTGCATATATAATATATAAATAAAGGAATGCTCCTTTATCTCTTTTGACTTCAGGTAAAAGGACATCCTGTAGAATTAAACTTCTATTTATTTTAATTGTTTTTATTATTATTATTATTTTTGTTTTTTCCAATTTTCTCCCCTAATTTAGTCGTAGCCAATTCCTCCCCGTCACTAGGGGGCTCCCACATTAAGGCACCTACTACCACTCAGCCGGGAGGGCCGAAGACTATCACGTGTTTCCTCCGAACCACGTGACGTCAGCCACATGACCCCCCACCCACGTTTGAAAGCTCTACCCTCAAACATGCTCTTTACACTTCAGGTTTATTTTATTTCACAAAAAATACAACTGTCAGATTCTTTGCCTACCAGAATTATATATTATAAGCGAGGTTTTATTGAAAATAGTTATGTTCAATTTGTTGGCATTAACAATTGTTAAATGAATTAAAAACTCATGCGGAATCGGATCATGATAAAACACACAGTTAGCAGCAGAACAGCTCTGGTCTCCGGATGGTTCATTAAAGCTAAAAGACAAGAATGTGAAATGTGAAAGTAAATATACACACACTTCAGCCTTATTTTTTTAATGCTCGTTTTTACCCCCTCAGTCTCAGCCAGTGCTTTATTCCGGTCATAGTGCCAGTGTATTATATACAGTAGTAGTATACGAGTAGTATAACACAAAGTTAGTTTAGAATTGTAACAAAATTTGGAAAAAGATTCATTTTAAATCGGAATAAAAAAAAATAAAAAATTGTGATCCTGACAAAATCTCAATACAAATTGAATCGGCACCTAGGTATCGTGATAACATCGTATTGGCCGTTCCCTAGTGATTCTTGTCCCTATGCAATAGTAATGCATGTTTAACAATCTGATACAGGACAGGTACTGACAATCTGCAGTGTATTTATTTAATCCTGTTTCGAACACTGATTTGATGCCCCAGACTCCAGTTACTAACTGATGTTCTGCTCTGTGTGATGATAATTTTTTGTTGATTTCTTAGTTTTTTTTTGTTTTTGTTTTTTTGCCTACCATGCTCCACTGTCATTCATGGTTTTTTAATTAAGGTCTACTAAAAACTTTCTACCAATCTAAAGCTACTGTATACTTAAACACCTGACTAATCTGATTGGTCACGCACCGTCCCAAGAGTGTATACACAGAGCTCCAGATGGCAACTGAAATTCTCACTGATGTGCCTATTTCTTTTGTTTTATGTTTAGCGAAGGTTCCCAAAAAGTACCCAAAAGGCATGCAGCGTCTTTAGTCCTGTTATAGACTTCCCTCTCCTGCATCTCCCTGCCCGGCACAAGAGTACATGAACACAGGGCTGCCTACAATTATGAGAGCACTTGCGAACATAACCGTTCATCAGCTGTCATAACTTCATGAAAATTTCATAGCTGAACGAAGCCTTGCTGTACTATCACATGCGCCCACGGTGTGTATATTGGATGCTTGCACCGACAAGCTCAAGAAGAGATTAATTTAACTTTTAATTTTAGTTTCACATTTCACATTAATTTCAGTCACATTACTGTCATATTATTGAAGTGAGGTTTTATTAAAAATAGTTATTCTTTTCAACTACCGACAGCTTTTAAAACCCACGCAGTGCCATGGTAAGTATCACAAATAATATTGCTCTTTCCGTTCCATAATAAATCTTTTTAGTAATGACGTGGTCCATTTTTTTATTTATTTTTTTTTAAAGTTTTTTAATGTAATATATTCACTTGATATTTTATTTCAATACTCTGATATTTCCACAATAGCAGCAACAGGTATCTGAAGTGCTTATGCTACCACGGTAACCTGTGGTTGCTACTGTGGAAATTTCATGTTGTTAAAAATAAAATATTAAGTAACTTATTTAATTGAAATAAAAAGTGATGCATAATATTAAAAGATATTTAATTTATGAATGAATTTGGTTTGATAAATGTTTTATTAAAGATAGATTCTTTCATTACTATAAAGATTTATATTACACAGATTAATAGCCTATGTAATATTAATGAATTATTGAATACAGTATATGTAGATCACTTACAAATGGCTATTACTGTCATTATTAAGTAAGGTTAATATTATTTTGTGATGATGGTAACGACAGATCTTGTGTGAGCTCCATGTTAGTTTGCCCCCAGTAAGGTGCAGTGACTGTTGGGTAATTTTGCTTGTCCACTTCTGGCAATATGATGACCTGTTGTGCACTTGTTTCTTTTATGGCTTACAGTTCTCTTTGCACTCCTTATGGTTTGGAGTCTTACTTAAGTTGGCTGATTTCGGTCCACTTTGCAAAGGGCTCCCAGACAATCATAAAAAAATAAATAACTTTTCATCACTTGCTGCCCATCTCAACCCTCCTACACATCAACCAGTGTACGTTCTCAGGTACACTTGTCCTAAAGGCTCCTATGATGCATTCAATCACAATATAGTACCAGTCAAAAGTTAGGACACCCTCTATGTTCATGGGCTGAAGGCATGTGATAATCTGTGTTGAACATTTGATAGAGATGTGTCTGCTGCTTATGCTTTGTTTAAATGGCTCTAATCTGAGGTGCTGTTTGTCAATTGGTGATTTTTTTTTTCTTTTTAATTGGTAACTCTAAATAAACTTCCCTTTTGCAGCAAAGGTAACTTTTGGTCTTCCTGGGATGGTCTTCATGAGAGCCAGTTTCATCATGGTGCTTGATGGGTTTTTGCAAATGCACTTGACAGTACTGTTCTTGCAAAAACTTTCAGATCAGCTGAATTTTAAACCATTGCTGTTTGCATGCCATATGTCATTTTCATAGTTCGGAAAGAGATCCAGTATTGCTCTAGAATGTATAAAATAAATCATTAAACAGAATAAACCCATTAAATTTGAAAGTGTGTCCAGACTTTTGACTGGAACTGTACGTGTCAAAGTAATCACGATATTTTTTAAATCAAATTATGCAGCCTTAATGTCCGCATTTGTGAACGGCCGTAGATACTTTTCATGAATATATTGTTAAGAATTAAAATGTAAAAGTATAATTGTAAATTTTCCTTGTAACCAAAGTGCTAAGAAGTGAATGTGGTTTCCTGAAGCAAAAATAAACACATTTTGCCATTTTGTTTAGAAACCATCACTTAATTGATATCACATTCTTGTTTTATAGATCTTGTTTACAAAAGCAATAATATACTTAGTCATGCGGTCATATTTAACGTTGTAGCACGAGCAGTACTTGGCCGCTGGTAATCGCCGCCATGCTGGTATTCAGTATAACACTTTCTTGCTTTGATATTGCTTAATATTACCAGGCCTGTATTTTGCTGATTTATGAGACCAATAACAGATTTGACAGCGTGGGAATGAAAAACCTCAGTTACTCCTTGAATGAGCTGACATCTCAATTTTGTATTTTCCATAAAAGTTCTCTGAAGTTGCTCTTTAATCTTTTAAAATAACTCTCACTAATGCAGTCGAGGAAGCTGAGACGTCAGACGTTTTACTTCAGCGTTCAGTGTTGGTGGTTTTTAAGTGGTGTGTAAGTGATGTTTACCGTCGTCCACGTTTACATTTGCGCAGTGTGAGATTCTGCTGTTACTTCGGTTTCTAATGATTATTGTAACGCCAGTCTAGGAGATACATGTCACAGCTCATGTGGTAATTGCCTGTAAACCTAATTAACTATACGATAGAAAAAGTTGCCTCGAAGTTAACTGCAAGTTAGACGAGCTAGTTAAGTGCATTAATGCCAGAAAAAGAAAAAAATTCTCCAGTTGCTTGAATACCAGTTGAAGAGATAAGGCAACTCTGCATGGCCATGTTTGCCATGACGGCGGCTTTAACGTCTAATAATTATGTGCTAATTATTAAAGCATCTGACTTTAATCTGTGTATTAATACAGTTGTTTTAAAGTTTGTCTGTGTGTGTGTGTTATAGAAAAAGCAATCTTCTCAGTGCCTGGAGAGCAGTAATGCTGGCCTTATCTTTATGACCATACAGTACTTTTTCTAAACTTTTCTAAAATAACAGCAGCAGCTGTAGGGCTGAGTGATATTGTTGAATAAAATGAATCTTTAATATGATTTGGATTATTTTTGGTTCTGACATAATACAGCTGACAATGTATGCAGTTAATTATATTTTTATTTATTTTCTATTATAAGTTTTTGTTAAAAAAAAAATAACAAAGAAAACATTAATTGCATAGACTGTGCAGTAGCTATTTTTGTGCAGCTTAGTGAAGCATACTTTCCTGACAGTGAAATAGTTATGGTTCTGTAATTACAATCACAATCTTAGTAAGAGATGCTTATGATGGCAATTAACAGGTTAAATGATTATGAAGAATCGAGTTTCTTTTGCTTGCACAAGTTCGTTATTTTAATTGGAGACACGTGACAAGCACGTTCGCAATAAAGAGTGACGCATGAACAGAGTTTTTTCATGCCGCAGCAAGATGGAAAAAATCCCAGCGTTTCAATATGCTGCTCGTTTGTTGCAGGTCATGTGACAAGAACCAACCAATCAGCTTTACCCATTTCCTGATGTTTTCTAACTGTTTTTAGATGAAAGGATGTGAACAACAAGTTAAACGATAACCTTTGTTTTTTTAAATGTAGTGGCAGGGTGACAACCGAGCTGGAACCTGATGTTAGCCTAGCTATCATTACTAGCCTTACATTCTCATTCATGGCTTATTTAAATCGTCAGGTCTGTGGGATTTCTTTTGTGAACGCATCCTGCTTACAATCCACTTCCCCTTGAGCTCTGTCACAGACCTCATCACCGTTGTTCCTAAAACACTTTCATTAAACCGATCTTCTTACAGCAAGAGTGTGAGTGAGGGAAAGAGAGCGAATCAGTGCTCTCTGGATTGCATCGCTAGAACTGTTTGACTAAAACGTAACACACAATTCTCCCTCAGTTTATCATTCATTATTAATAATTAATTGATTTATTGATTGTTAATGTGGTTAAGTGTCGGTTCAGGGACAATTAAAAAAAAAAAAATTAAAACCTTTTTCGAAAATCTTGTTAAAACTTTCATTTGAATTACTTGGATTATTGGTGAAAATCTTAAAAGTAGTAGTAAAGTCAGTGTTATTTCTTTTAGTTTGCTGCATATGCGGGTGTGTGTGCTGTACGGTGGCTGAGAAGTGCAAAACAAAATAACAAAACTGAAAATAAAATACAGTTTATTTATTTTGTTTTCAAAAAAATGAAAAAAAAATAACAATAAAAAAATAACAAAATAACAAAAACTGAAGGGAAAAAATACAAATTCAAAAACAAAATACAAGACTGAAAATAAAATAAATTTAAAATCCAGAAACACAAGAATAAATCCAGAAAGAAAACACACTGAAATTCAGACAACAGGAAAAGGTAGGTATAGTTTGCGAATTAAAGTTCTTATCGCTGATTGGACGAGACGTTCCACTCAAGATGTATAAGAAGTTCTGCAGCCACACTGCATGTGAATGTCCATGAGGCTGCGATACTTCCTGTATATTTTGAGTGTCGTAAGTATCTTCAAACTGGAAAAGGTAGATTTAGTTTGCTCCTTTGAAGACTTTTATTCACAAACTATACATACCTTTTCCTGGTTTGTCTGAATTTAGTTTTCTGATTTTGTGCATATGTTCGTGCGTGCGTGCGTGCGCGTGTGTGTGTATAATATAATATTGGAGTGAACATGTTGAGCCTCTCTTTCTCTGAAATTGAAAATTGGAATTTTGAATTTTTTTCTCCCTTGCTATAATCTTTTTCTACACGTGTTCCTACACACACACACACACACACACACACACACACACACACACACACACACACACACAGTATACGACTGCACTTTTTTTTATATAAAAAAAAAGAAGACAATACAAGGTCAAAACTATCATATAAAAAAATAATTAAGTCCAGCGCAGTTTATGATCTAATTATTGCACAGCTGATTAATGCTCTGTCTGCACCTGAAACCACAAAAGGAAAAACCTTTTGCTCTTTCAGGTTTTTTAAATAAAAGCTAAAAAGTAAAAAGAGTTTCCTCATGGGAACCAGCCAAAAGCTCTTACAAGGTCAGAACTCTCAGATATTGCTTTCATCCCTGTAGGGACATCACCAAGATAGATAGACTCGTACACCCCCGCTTGAGTACATGCGACACCGTCTTATCATTGTGAGGAAATCCGGTCATTTTTTTGGTCTTCACAAAGGCCTAATATGCGCTTCCAAACACACAAACATATACACACACACACACACACACACACACACACACACTCACACTCTGACCCACACAGATCAAATTTCTCTTTTGTATATGAACAAACACGCTGTGAGGAAACTCGACTGAAAGCTTCAATTTGTCTGCCGTTGATGGAATGCCAGTTCTTTTGTTTTGTGGTTTGCAGCCTCTGTTTCCAATTACAGCGCACGGCCTCGTCAGGAACGTCAGAGTGCTATTTGAGGTTTTGTGTCAGGGTTTTCTGTGTTCGAGGTCCGTGTGCTCGCTCACACAGTAGCGGAAGGGTTGGTCTTTAGGGGACGTATAAAATGAGATCCAGATCTCTGTCTCTCTCTCGTTTGCTCTCCTTTTCGCTCGTTCACACACGTACACACACACACAAACACTCGCAGGAGAAGAGGGGAGAAAGCTGTGGTGGTAGTGGAATATTTCTTTGATCTCAGGAATGATATCTGATGTTTGAAGTCCATTTCAGGGGATATAGTGGAAGTAGTGTTTTTTTTTTTTTGTTGTTGTTTTTTTTTGCCTTGCAGGTCTTTTCTTCCTGTGCATTTCTGTGTCTTAGAAACCACGCATCCTTCTCTAAGGCAACATTCATCTGAATTTACAAACACACAATGCATTAACCTACATGATTTTTCTGTATTTATTTATTCATTTATTTACTTTTGGTTTCCCAAGGATTTATAAAGTACGGGTGATGAAGGTGCACCACCCGAATTTCAGGAATCTTTTAACCACAAATGTTGAAATCATCAAATAAGGAAACAGACAGGAATTAAAATGAAGAGTTTGGAGTAGCTGTTAAGTTTGTACGTCACATTATTTTTCCCACACCACAGCGACAGGCAGCGATTGAGTTTTAAGTCATTGATGAACGAAATTGAAGTCTTCGATTCTCAGTAACATTCCCATTATATAAATTAATTAATTTTTCTCTTTATTGCTAATGCTGAGAAGAAATTTGACTATATGCAGTAAGTCCTCATCATACAAACAAGTTCCATTCTGAAAGCTAATTTGTAAGTCCAGGTTGTTCATAAGTCTAACAAGCATTGTCTAGGTACCAGGACCTGGTAAGACAATTGGCTATACACTGTATAAAACAAACATGATCTTGTCCTTGGTTAAATGAGTCCACCATTAAAGAACAAGCCATGTCCGCCACCTTTTAACTTCGCTCTATTCTCTCAATTATTATTTTCACTTTTGTGTCCATCATTATTGCTTGGCGCTACTTAGCAGTACCAGCTTTATCGTCGCTGCTTGTATGCTTGACAACGCACGTGGGACATCTGATTTAACTCCCACGATTTAACATGCACAAATGCATGTTTGTATCTTCGAAAGTTTGCAACCTAAATGTTCGTTTGTTGGGGACTTACTTTACACAATCCCTTGCAAAAGTATTAGAAAAGCAAGGCTGATTCTCGTGAGCTGATGATGAGGGTTCCAGCAGAGTGAATCTTGAAGTCTACAAAATTGCGCCTGCGGAATGCATCCAGTCTAATTGGAAGAGACTTCATTGTGCAGCAAGACAGCAGCCCTGAAGTCATTAAGTCTTGTTTGCTCCGTTTCCACAAAATCAAGTGGCTGTCCTAAGTTGTTTAAGGCAATTAAACATCACGGAATCAACAATTGTGGACTTTATTTTTTTATTGTTGAACAAGACAACTTTAAAATCTGTTTGTTTGATTAGGCTTGTGTTTCATAAAAAAGATGTTAGATAACGCTTTAAAACAAGCACCTTCATATAAACCTGGTTTATCTGTTGAAGCAAAACTGAGACAATTAATCGGCACCTTCTGATTTAGTCATTTTACCATGTATCTCTGGTGTATACCATGGTATACATGGTGTGTGTAATTATTAGAGATGTTGTTGATTTATCGTTAACCGTTTAATTAACTACAAGAGCTTCTTTTTATTTTATTTAAGAGCAAGTTTATTTTATTTATTCGAGATGCGTGACGAGTATGCTCACAATAGAGAGTGATCCTGTTGAGACGCATTCACATCTATGCTGCAAAGAAATTAAAAAATCTAGACTTTTTAGTACGCTGCAAGCATACTGCAGGTCATGTGACAAGAACCAGTCAGCTTCACCATTTCTGTCCTCCTGGATTAGTTGGAGAAATTTTTTTCTTCATGCTTGAAGGATGGAGTTCACCTAAACACAGCATTGTTTTTACCTCTTGTCTACAAATACATCTAGCTCCTGCAAGGGATTTTTGTGGCAGGAAATCAATTTATATCTCGCAACTTTTCTCTTGTCTTCATGTAGCTCAAGGTTGCTTAGCTCACAGGAGCTAGACGTAAGGTGTAAATGATAATCTTTTGTTACAAATGTAGTCGTAACCTCAACAACCTAAATGTAACCTAACGTTGGCACAGGCTAGAGCCTATGTGATTACTAATAACTTATTTAAAGACACGGGTCTATTTATAAACACTGGATTACTTAAAATCCACTGCCTTCCATCTTTATTCTTACAAACCGCTCTGTCACAAAAGCGATCTCTATTGTTTTTAAAAAACGTATTAAACCGACTATTCAAACAGAAGAGCTGATGTATGTTGGAGAGCGTTTACAAGAGTTTCACATGCACAGGTCAATGTATTCATGTGTAAGAGTGCAGGAGAATCATTCCTTTGCACAAATCTAAGTAAGATTTCAATTAATAAATTGCAATGGGTCATTAAATAAATTAATGTGTGGTGGGGACGCTGTATTGTTTTGCTCAAACCTAACTGAAGGTAGAAACGCTAGAAACTAAAGTGGAAATGTACATCTGGTTATCATTAAGTATTAATAATTGATTGATTTATTGATAAATGTGATGGTTGAGAAAATGTTCAACTCTAGAAACGACTTAATGTTTTACTTTTTCACATGTCCGAGGGATTTCTGTGGTCGAAGTGGGCTGTTTGAGGTTTAGAAATCTGTTTAGTTAGAGGGTTAGAAATTTCGACATTCCTGAAAGCTAGAAACAGATGTGAGAGTTTTTTTCACTATCGTGTTAGTGACATGAAGCTGAAAGAAACGCACCGGCTTCGGGAGATCATGTCAGCCCACTCACTGGTAACGATGTTAACCAGGAGCTCTGTGAGAATATAGACTTATACTGGAATTCACTTCATCTAAAATTTTCTTTATCCTGGCAGGTCGTAAAAGTGTTCACTTGACCCCATGGAGTGAAGCATCATGCCATAAAACATACCTTTTTTTCTCCAGTGAAATGTTCCAGTGCGGACAGGAGTGGTCCATTTACAGATAAATACATAGCACGAGGGCATGCTCAATGAGAACGGGGTAAATTATGTACTATGGCCTTTAAATCGCACAGATCTCAACACAAGGACTTTGGGAATATCTTTAGGGAGTGTTGTGTTCATATCTTCAGGACAGTCAAGGAGACTTGAATATGTTCTTACTCTTTCTTTGATACACACGCATACACACATACCGTCAATTAGATTCTCCAAAGTGTTTGAAAGTGGCAGAGTTCACTAGTGACTCATGTGTTCATGTGTGAGAACAAACGCTAGCTGTCTGATCCAGCAGTTCATGGCCACTGTTTTTTCACCTGCTGTCACTGATAGTTCTGTGTATTAGGTAGTCTTGGTCTGTATGTCTACTTCTTTGCAGGCTTGACTTGTGGTCTGACCTGTGTGCACTATATACAAAACCAATTTTCTGATAAAAGTTCAAGTAACATCAAATGTGCTGTAATCAGGCTCTGTGGGGAAACTTTTTTTTTTTAACTGGTGCCTATTCCAGGGGATTGGACAGGGTGCCAACACATCACAAGGCACACATACACTAGGAGCAATTTGTAAATGATGTTAGCTTAATCTGCATAAAGAGTTTTTGGACTGTTGGAGTACCCAAAGGAAAGACAGGAAGAACATACTTCACACATACACACATACACACACACACAATATATATTCTGGTTATGTATCGTGATTTTGTGCAATACATGTAATAATTTTTTAAAATAAAATAAAAATTTATATATATTTCCATTTAAGGTGGAATGCTCTAAACTTTTCACTCTTTGGCATGTGATATAACGTCCTGTGTCTTAGGAGGGTATATATATATATATATATATATATATATATATATATATATATATTAGGGCTGCAACTAACGATTATTTTGATAATCGATTAGTTGGGCGATTATGTTTTCGATTAATCGATTAATCGGATAAAACCTAACCGCTCCTTAAATTTGATATTTGCTTATAACTATTAAAAAAACATAAATCAGGGTATTATTTATGTATAAAAATAAACTTTTAAAAATGCAAAAGCCACATATAGAGTTTAATAATCTTTAATTTTGACATTTTAAACCTTAAATGAAATGTAGTATATAATATATATATGTATGTGTGTGTGTATATGTGTATATGTGTGTATATATATATATATATATATATATATATATAGATATATAGATATATATAAATACACTGGTCTATTCAGTTGATAAGATATAAACAGATAAAATAATGTAATTTTGTATAAAAAAAAATGATGTATGCATAAGTAAAACCACAGTAAATTACAAGTTAAATTTGTAGTGGATTATAAAAAACTGTAGAAATGCAAAAAGCTAATAGTCACAAATGTACTGTTATTTGCGTTCGCTGAAAACCACAACAATCACTAAATGTAATATTCTACTGTTATTCGCATCGTGTAAATTAAGATGATCTAAAGTAGCGCCATTTAACTAATCACTATTGCTCGTTAGGTGATTGCGCAATGTGATGCTAGCGAGTAGCACGTAAACGGATCTAGCGCGACTGTCCCGAAGTTAGCAAACAGTTTAAACAAAAGCACTTAAACTATACAACTATTACACGATGAAGATACAGTTTTTACCGACCCTGCTGACGTTTCGCCATCCGTAACACCAACATGTTTTCTCTTTAAGTGTTCGTGCATGACATGCAATGAAAGATCGGTCTTGCATAGGGTGCAGGTTACCGTCTTCTTAGAGGCGTTTAATGTAAATTGCTATCAAACCTTGGAGGACTCGGGGCGCGCGCTTTTTCCTGCAGACGCTTCTGTAACCTCCATTGCGCGAGCGGCTGTGTATCTGTGTGTATTTGTGCATCTTGTGGTCGCGCTCCTCAGTGACGTGAGCAGCCCAACTAATCGATAACGTTGACAACGAATTTCATTATCGATAATTATCGATTTTATCGATTAGTTGTTGCAGCCCTAATATATATATATATATATATATATATATATATATATATATATATATATATATATATATATTAGGGCTGGGCGAATTGGCCTAAAATCAAAATCTCGATTAATTGAACATTTTAACTCGATTACGATTAATGAACGATTATTTTATTTATTTATTTATTTGCCCTCATAGTTCAATGACAAGTTTTGTACAGTAAATATGCTCACATATTATAAGTGAGAGATTTTTGCTCTTGTTGCTCAGTTGTCTCAGTGTTTAAGCTCCCCATGCTTGACATGTCGGCGGAATAACGTAACGGAACGGGGTCAGGTGTCTCCACACGCGGTAGTGTTTTCAAACGGAAAGTAATTGAAATAATTGACCTGGGAAAATTTGATCGATTATAGGTTCTGAATGTCAATTTCGATTACTTTTCGATTAATTGCCCAGCCCTTATATATATATATATATATATATATATATATATATATATATATATATATAGAGAGAGAGAGAGAGAGAGAGAGATTTATATATATATATATATATATATATATATATATATATATATATATATATATATATATATATGTGTGTATATATATATATATATATATATATATATATATATATATATATATATATGTGTGTATATATATATATATATATATATATATATATATATATATGTGTGTATATATATATATATATATATATATATACACATATACATATAGTATAATTTTGCTATGCTATCGCTATGCTTCATCAAATCGGATTGGCACCTAGGTACTGTGATATTTTGTGATTCCTGGTAATTAGCATGCTAACATTTGCGATAGTCCTAATTGATATTAGTTAGACATTCTTAAAACATTGAATAATATGTTCGGTGTGATAAATTTAAGCAAGTACATTATTTGTTATTACCTGTGCACGTCTGTAATTTAAGTTAATTCTGCTATAAATGCCTTTAAAAAAACAAAGGAAGAGTGCATTATACTGTCCGCAGTTTGAGGGGCCAAGCTGATTTGCTGTCACTCTAAAACATGGAGAAAAAACTAGTAGTAAAGAAGGCTTCCCCAGTTTGACGAGATAAAACTTTAGGAGGTGGTTTGGATTTTAAGAGGCACGCTCAACTTAAACCTAACATTTCAGTGTGTGTCTGGTACAATTAGCTGATCTGGTAGGAAAATGCTTTAGATTTATGAGATTGTCTTCCTTCTTTGCACCTTTTTGCAAAATATTTGCAAATGGGCAACTTTGTGTTTTGCATCTGAGCAGCGTCTTGAACTCTTCCGTGTATGCTGTAAAACTTTTACTGTATAGTGCTAATTATCTTTTACACTCCTTTGCTTGTATGGGATTCACCGAAAGTTCACTTTATCACTTACAATGTCGCTAAAAGGGAGTCATCATGCCAGAGAAATGCCAAAACTGGTTTCTCATCCCAGCTTGATTTTTCTGGTTATCAGGAAAAGGAGTCTGACAATCCCGGTCTCGAGCTGAATACACAACACAAGACAGCAAATTGTCTAAAATCCCGCTGCTATCAGTTAACTCTACCCAGCGTAAAATGCACACCTTGGTGTAAAAATCTGAACAAACGGATCATCTTAAACACTAATCCAGTCTTTTCTATCCTGATATCGATGATCTGTTTCTCACTGGTGCATAAAGGGGTGTTTTGTGGCATCGTTGAGCTTTGTTCAGGCTTCTTGGCGTAATTTACATACAGTGACCTTTTGTGTTCAAAGTCTCTTCCACAAGACAGAATGTATACCAGTGTTTCCCCAAGGTGTCGACTATGGCCATGAAGGTACTGCAGGTGGGCTACAAGAGGTCATTTACTCTAAAGAAATATATAAATAAGATTTTAAATATTCATCTTAGTTATTTAGTTTGAAATTATTCAATATTTATATTTATAAAACATGAGCATGCATTTTTATCTCTGTATGAAATAAAAATGTATAATAATTATAGTGTGTGTATCATCGTAGCTGTGAGATGCGTCCTACTTGAGATTTCGTAGCGCGGTTCTAGCACGCTAATTAAATGCCTAAAACCGGAGTTTTCTACCACTGAATAAGGTCGCGTGTCCGCGGCTATAAATACTTCTACCGCGCTTGTAATTGCCTTTGCACGTGTTGAGTTACTTGGAAGTTTTATTCCAAATGAAGACGGGAGAGTAGTTTGTGTTACACTTGTCAGTTTAACAGACAAATCTATGTTTTTGTGGTGCCTGCGGAGATGCCCTGCCACGTTAGTCATGCTGCCGGTGGAATAATGTGGTATACGTACATAGCAGAGCTTGCAAACTGTGTTTTTTTTTTTTTTTTTTTTTTGTCGACAACACGAACGTTGTCAACATAACTCACTGGAAATCCAAAATACTTCCACACCGGCGAATTGAGTGAATGGGGAGGGGGTTCAAGTTCTGTCGACGGGTCTCCTGCGTCTGCAGTTGCCATGCCATCTTTTGGCTGTTGTAGCTGTTAGGTTGACTCGCAGCACTTCAAGAAGCGTGTTTTTTTTTTTTTGCTTGGCAAGCCAAGCTGCCGTGACATGGGGGTGCGGCAGCATCGACGATTCCATTTTTTGATTCGATAATCGAGATTGAGCATGAATTTCGATCGATTTCACCTCGTGACACCCTTAACTATGATGGGGCCTGAAACCTGACTGTAATTCTTCAAGGATGTTGTATTCCTGCAAGACTGTGCATATTTGAGCTGATAGCAAATTTTCTAATATTTTATATATAAATGGAAGGTTTGAAATCGGTCTGTAATTTTTTATTCGGGTTTAAATTAGATTTTTTAAGAAGAGGCGTAATAACTGCCAAATTGAAAGGTTTAGGGACGTGACCTAGATGTCAATTGAAGAATTAATAATGTTTAGAAGCGGCTCTCCAACCGTATGCATCACTTTTTTTAAATATCTGGTTGGGATTGAATCTAACAAGCGCGTTGTTGATTTAACTGAGGGGATAAATTTATACAGCTCTTCCTGTCCTTAACCTGTAAAGCACTAAAAATCTAAATGTGAAGCTTTGGACTGGACTGGATCATAAGATGCTATTAGAGGTTGATGGGATACTTTCTGCAGGCATCTTAGGTTTTGTTAGGCGAGCCACTTTACTAAATAAGAACCTGGGATTGTTTTGGTTTCTTGCTATCAGTTGGCTAAGATGCTCGGTCTTAGCAGTTTTTAGAGCCTGTGCAAGTGTTTTATCTCTAACTTTTTTTAATCTGATGGGAGCAACAGTGTCTAATGTACTGGTAAAAATAGTGCCCATGCTGTTAGTCACTTCATCTAGATCGTCTGCATTTAGGGGTCTAATAAAAAATTGGGACAGATCCGGCAGATTACTTGTAAATCTGTCTTTAGTAGCCGGATTCATATTTCTACCAAATCGATAACGTGGGAAGACACAGCTAATCTGTTCTACAGGTAGAGTATAAATCAGGAGGTGATCTGTGATATCACTTTGAGGTAAAATCTCTATATTAGAGACATCTATACCATGGGATTTAATTAAATCTAGCATAAAGTGATGAGTTGCTCCATTTATATTTTGTTTAAACCCAAAGGAATTTAGCAAATCCATAAATGTGAGTGCTAAAGCGTTGTTAGAATCATCTACATAAATGTTAAAGTCTCCTACTATCAACACTTTGTCAGAGTTAGTCAATAGGTCTGACAGCAGATGTCCAAACTCTTAAAAAAAAAAAAAATCAACATATGGCCCCGGGGGTCTGTACAGGGTGGCCAGGGTAAAATATAGCAAGGGTTTATGATGTAATTCACTAAGTGCAACTTTAATAATAAGCACCTCAAATTAGTTAAACCTGGGCCTTGTTTTCTGAGTAACATATTTCGATTACTTATTTGGCCTTTTTCTGGTTATCAGATTGTTTCTAACGAATTTAACAAATTTATTCTTTATTTCTCACTATTCGGGGAACAGACAATTTCTATAGGACTAGCTGTGTGTGCGCGTATATCAGTATGGTGAGTTGTAATGTGGCTAATATGATTGGAATCTAACGCATCTAAGGCAAATTTGAGCAATTTCCTCTGGGATTAATAAGGTTTTTTGAATCTTGAATGAGTTTCCGCCAGTCAGATGGTTCGTAGTGTCCTGGAGATGACATAGTAATAATCTTTTAATTTTTTTTCTCTTGCACCATAATCTAATCCAGTAGGTGGTGATATTGCACTAACCGTCCATAAAATCAAAAGAAGAAAATGCGTTACTGTTTTTTTTAAAAAAAAAATTTTTTAACCATTTGTTAATAATTTGTCTGCTAAAAAAGCCTAAATAAGTTAAAGTGTGAATAAATTTAGAATTGGAAACTGATCTATTCATTCATTTAGTTGAATCAAACAACAAAATATCAAATAAAAAATTGTGTAACGGATTAAATCATACCGTTCAACTCACAAGGCAAGATGACTGCTGTAAATTAGTTTTTATAATTATAAATTTTCTTGAATTTTTGAGTTATGATGGAAACATGTCAGGATAATCAGTGTTATTAAGGTAAGGATAGTTTAAAAAAATATATACAGAAATAAGATTTTATTAGCTGGGCAGTTTTAGACAGTCACTTCTTAAAAAGAAAAACTATGTTTTATATGAATTAAACTGTAGAATGAGCATTATACATATGGATAAATAAATGAATAAAATGACAGGTGCATTGATTTTAATGACACCTATTAATCAAAATTCACGTTTTAGTCACATTCAGATGGGTCTTCATGTCTAATATCCCTTCTTCTCCTCTTTTGTTCCATTTACATCTTCCTTGGTATCCCTCATTCCAACTTCTAATCTTACACTAGTTGCGTATACTGCATCAGTCGCTCCATAAACGAGTGTGTAGAAGACTGAACACTGATGCACACACAGGTGCTGGCCGTTTTCCAAACCCGAGCTGCTGTTCCAGGCCTCCGATGATCCTGCACAGTCCGTGCGGTTCTGCATGCTGCTTTCATTCCCTGTTGTTTGGTGGTTGTTTTTTTTTTTCCCCCCTGTCATTATCATGCAGCTATGTCCTTATAGCTTGACCTTTTTACTCCAGAACAAGCAGACATGTATTAGATAGCTGATGTGCACTTACAGTGTTATGATCCATTAAAGAAATGAAAGCGTAAGCAGGCTGGTGTAGGGAATGTACAGGTTATAATAATATATTCCGGCTTGCTCTGCTTGGATTTTGTTTGTTTTTTTCAAATGAATTTTAATGCATATTTTAAAAACCCTGTATGGAAGTCATAATCATTAACGTGTTAACCGTTTTAGCTGGAAATGGAAGTTGTGTGTTTGAGAGGTTGAACAGGATGTAGGAGGCAATCTGCCGTCTGATGGAAATGACTAGAAAAGAACGCATGGTTCCACTAAAATTATATTGCCCACGTAATGCACAGGCCAGGCAGGCGCTCGTAATGTTTACCTCAAAGGCTCCGGAATCTTATGTAATGCTTTTAGGACATGCTTCCTTTTGTGTCCGCTGACATCTGCTATCACCATTAGCCTGGACGTCCCCACGGAGGCTCGTAAAAATCAGGTCCTGAATGCTGAAGAGGCTCAGTCACAGAAGCAGCAGGGTTTTCAGTATGTGCAGCAACTCAAACAGTGCACTGGCATTGCCCAGCCTCATTTACAGCTCTGCTCTGTGCGTATATGTGTGTGCACGGATATGTACTGTGTGTGTGTGTGATTCAGTAAAAAGGGCTTTGTCTGGGGGGGGTGATGAGGCGACGGCGCTACTCCCACATTCGCCGTCACCTAGCAACCACAACGCACAGATTGGCGAGAACATCTGCCGTCGCTGGCGCTGCCAAAGCCGTGATGTACAGTACACACACGCGCACGCACGCAGGCTCGGCCAGGCAGAGCATGAACAGCTCTAGCAGTCTGTGTGTGAGCTCTCACTTGGTTTTTTTCCCCCCCGTCCGAAGATCGCGCTGATCCGAGAGCCGAGAGCACCGTTTTCATGCTTGGCCAGGATCAGCCTTGAGCGATCGCTTTAAACGATGAAAGCCTCAGTCAGGACCGTTTGGGAATAGTTTCTGTTTGTTGGTGGGCTGTTGGCCAAATACACAATGTGTGTGCTTTTTCTTTTTTTTTTGTCTTGTTCATAGTGAACTGGATAACAATATCTCTGATTCAAACCTAGCATTTTAAAATTATTACACTGATCACATTGTATCAAAGGCTTTATACAGAGAAAGTCACTTTTGCTCAGGAGAGAATTAATTGCATTTCTTTAGCCAGATGATTTATTTCTATATAATAGTATAAGCCAATTAGTGATTGATTTTTTTTTTTTTTTGCTGTAATCTTAAACCAATTAGAGTAGGCGTAATTACATGTTCGCTTATTTCAAACACTTAAAAAAAAAATAAGTTAAATGAAATTCAGCTGTATGATCTCCTCATGGTTTGAGTTGAGTATGAAACAGCGAGTCCTCCGTGGCCCTCTAAGTACACTTGATGTGTTATCTTCTCACCCTGACCCGTTGACCTCACACAAGGATCTTGCTGTTTGTTTTCTCTCAGATCAGCAAATCGTGCACTAATTTTTTCACGTTTTAAATCATGCACTCTCGATCATTATTCATTAATGATCATTAAAGGTAAAATTCTGATCTTAACCCATAATAGTCATATAAAAGTCTTTTCTATTATTATATTATTTGCATAGGCACTAACTTGTCCAAATGCTTAATAAACTACTCTACAGCACGAGGCCTACTTTTTAAAATAATAAAGTGCAGTTCTTCCCCAGGAATCCTCTCTCAATAGAGGATTCAGATCTCTCTTGATAGAGAGAGACGAGTCCTTTTTAGAAGACACAATTCCAAGTGCTCGCATCTCCGGAAGGTCTCCACTGTCTGATCGAGCCAACCTTGTTCTGTCCTGCAAGGCTCTGTGTTCTAGTTTGGGTCATTCCCTTCATTATAACTAGAGCATGCTGTCCTCATCAGAGCGTCTGGCCCTGAGTGATGGTTTGAGGTCATCTCAGTCCCAGTATCACACCTCTAAAAAAGATCTGACGAAACCTGGACAGAGCAGTGGTGCTTCATTTCTGAGATTTCACCTTTAATGATTCTGGGAATGTGTCTTCTTTTTATCTAAAATTTCTACCCCATTTTCTCCCACTTCGGTCATGTTCCACTTCCAGCTAGCTAGCGTGTTGTGATCATGTGACAGAGTTTTGAGTTTGAAGTCCAGGAAACGCTTTCTTTTAGTTTTTTTTTTAACTGCTGCTCTGAAGGAAGGTGCTAACTACTACAGTCTTCGTCATACATGAGCTCACAGGCAGATGCCCATAATTGGCCGCTGATTGACATGGGAGAGAAACCATTTTGGTCCGCTCATAGAGCAGGGCCAGGCTTTTGTTCTTGGACGTCTGGTCTTGGATGATTGTGACACCTTCTATATTCCAGCTCGACACTGAGGATAGAGAGAAAGCTTTTCTATTGTGCCATTCAGAAGCTTCTGGTTGTGTTTTTTTTAATCAACAATTGTTATGTGAATATTCAAAAGAGGAGGGGGAGGATGATGTCAAATGATGACTCAGATATAGCCAGTGCTGCGTCTTTGTATAGATTTGTCAAACTGTACACATCGTCAGAGATAACACAACGTCAGATAACTCTAATGGACTGTTGAGATTTATCTATTATAACAGCAGTGGCACCCCTACTGTTACTATTAAAATTATTGATTATTCCTATTATATCCACATTTGACATTTAATGCGGGTCATATGGATGGAGGGATTTGCCTATCCGCCAGAAATAATCAGACCAACATTTTTCTTAAAAATCCAGTTTTTGCAAGGATTCCTTCTCGTAGAAGATGAATAGGAGGTATTCCCAAAGCTTTGTTCGCCCAATCTTGGTTTAATCAAAAAGGAAGACTTATGTCGAACAAGCTCCAAAATCTCTATAAAATTATAATAGTAATCATGTTGATCGAATAAAATCAACCCCCTCACTCCTGGCTTTAAAAAAACCTATTAAAATTCATGGGGATTCAAGAGCAGATAGTGAATGATAACTACCAAAGATTTTAAACCGTCAACTTTCACACAATTTTGCATCCCCATCTCCCCCAAAACATGAATCTCACAGGGTTTCCTGGTTGCTCTAAATAAAAAAAAATTAAATGATTGGCCAAAGATTGTGGGAGTTATGGAGTAATTTGTTTAGGACTTGCAGCAAAACAGTTTTTAACAGATGAATGCATGGCGTTTCACTCTACATGTTTTTTTTTTTTCTTCAGAAATACACCATTAAAAACACCATCTTGACCACGTTTCCAGAGTACACACACCAAGCTTGACATACAGCAAGATTAAAGCCTCCCTCATGTAGTCAGAAATCTATAGCTTGAATGGTTCCCCGAGATAAAAGGCTCAGAATCACTGGAGCACTTTCCAATGCAAGTCAACTGAGGAGTTGCGTTCCAGTATTGTGTGGCTTTCTCTCTCTCTCTCTCTCTCTCTTTCTCTCTCTCAAAGACATATGGAGAGGAGTGCCACAGCAACCAAGCTAAACCACGCCCCCTACACACACACACCCAGCACACACACAGCCTGTGGAGGTGCTCATATTTCAGTACTGTATCTCATCATATGTGCTAGGAATAAACCGTTTTTAAACATATGGCCCAGGAAAAGTGATTCACCGTTGCACTCCTGCTTCACCATTTTTTCAGGAATTGTCTCTAGTTTGTATTAAAATGCCCCTTTCTTAAAAACTCCCTGTTTGTTGTGTTGGATTTTATTTTCCATCATCAAATTTCAGCGGAACTGATCACCACTTTGGTAGTGGAGGAACCAAACCTACGCAGTTTTGTGACGGAGGAAGGGTTTGTGCTGGTTAAATGCAGAATTTTAAGTGAAAATTACAGACAAATGTGGAAACTGTAGGATTTCATCCACAAATGCCTTTCACCTGCCTCGGCCTCACGTAGTACAAGGACACCAGACAGTCATTTTCCCTTCATTCAGCATCTCCACATCTCTGTTTATTCACTCTCGAATTATATGAAGGGTTACACCAGGTCTCCATGCACGATTAGGCACTTGGCCTCCTGTTAAAGCTCCTCTTGACTTATTTTAATAATGAGATTTTTTTTTTTTACTATGAATCATAGAAAGGAGAACAGTGCTGGTCTTTTCAGTTGCAAGTTTTTTTTCCCCCCCAGATGTGTTCTCATGGCCAGTTTGATTTGGGCCGGACTGGGTTTGGCAGTCGTGTGATGCGAATGCTCCCAAAGTGTCAACCAGGATATGAAGTTTGCTTTTACCTTAACCAGAGGAAATAAAGACTTTACTCACTGCACCATCTTCATGTCTGCGTGTTGGTGAAACTATAACATGTTAAACTTTACTACTTTCATACTTTCTTTTCTTTTGTAAATGTGTGAAAGTAATGGGGATTAACCAAGGGACTGAATAAGCCGTGACTGATGATCACAATTTACACCTATTAACATGGAAAAATATTTTGTGTGACGATTCAAGGAACGGCACACTGACTCCACAACAAATGTGTTATATTTATAAAATCCATGATGCTTACAGAATCGCATTAGTTTATATACAGAAATTATTATTTTTAGAAAATGCCCTTCTGATCACATATAGGTAAAAATGACCCAATCTTAGCTCTTGCTGTTAATGAGACAAAAGAAAGTTTTGACGACTACTAGTTGTTAGAGAGAAAAATCTAGAAAGCAAGTTTCACTTACCATTTTCTCTTTGGCGTGTGTGTTTGTGTGTAGTACCCAGCCATGGAGAGGTGGAGACTCGAGAGTGTTTGTATTACAACATCAACTGGGAGATCGAGAAGACCAACCAGAGCGGCGTGGAGCGGTGCGAAGGCGAGAAGGACAAGCGCTCTCACTGCTACGCTTCGTGGCGCAACAACTCGGGAACCATCGAGCTTGTGAAGAAAGGCTGTTGGTTGGATGACTTCAACTGCTATGACAGGTCAGTGATTATGCGCGCACACACACACACACGCACACACAGTTCATCAGTGTAAGTCTAATACGGCATTTCATAGTGCAGTTTACGGGCATTACAACACTTTTGCAGGTGACGTATTTACTGATGTCACTTTGTTGACCATATTGCTGGTCTAGTCCAAGTGAGACGGTAGGTGGCCATTAAGGCTAGAAACTGTGGTGAAATTCGACAGAATGGAAAGAGAGTTTTGTTTACTCTGACGTGATGGAAATACTTACTTGTTCGGTGTGATCATTGTAATCTGTTTTACACCCGTCTCATAGCAACAGTTTCACCTGCACGGCTGTTACCCGAATTGATAAGTATGTGCAAAATAAGTATGGTTTTTTTTTTATTTTTATGAGGAACCGTCTCATAAGAAGACTTTCCTTAAGTCTGTCGAGAATGTCTGGAGGGCTGAAGACCATCATGTGTTTCCTCCGAACCACGTAACGGCAGCTGGCCGCATCTTTTTAAACTGCTCGCTCATGCACTGTTGGGGGTGGAGTTACACACTTGGAGGCCAGCTCCTTCCGCTTGCGTGGTTTACAGATGCCCCTGATTGGCTGTAGAGCCGTGATTAATGTGGGAGCACGAAATGCCTCTCATTCCTCATCCCTGAGCAAGCTTGGCCAATCATCCCTCTTTGGACCTCCGGCTGCGAGAGGTTACAGCATCACTCGGGATCTCCGGATGATGGGGCGAGCGCTTTATCACTGCGCCACCCGGAGGCCTACGCTCATTCTGTAATCACAACCCTCCTGTGTGTTAACTTTAACTTGTAAAAGCATTGACGAGCTCCAAGTCACCTCAGCCTACTTATGTTGTGACATGTTATATTTAGCGACTGTGTGACAAGATTGTCCGACACATCTGGAAATGCGGCTGTTTAGTTAGTAAATCTCTTTGAAGTGTCTGAATAGTCTTTTAATGGCCCATCATTATTTAACGTCACACATTTCCTTTTGTCCTGAATTAATTTTACAGCCTGTGCTCACTGCTGACCTACTTTCCCGACTACCTGTGTGCCGGCACAGATGAGACTTGCAGAAATATGCCGAGTTGTCATTAAATACGTCATAGTGGTTTGAGTGTATCTCGAATTCAAAAAATTTCTATCGACAGAAACGTTCCACAGGGTGTATAAGGTACAGTTAGGTGATGAGGAGGAAAAAAGTTTTTCTAAAATGTTACATGTATGAAATATGTTTGTAAACAAATTGCCAACAAATCAGTAGTGTGATGATTTCAGTGAACCTTTGTAGACTTTTTATTAACTTGAATATTTTTTCCAGTTATATTGAACTTTCAATTTTATAGCCCACAGATATACCAAGGACTGATTTATGGTCGTGCTATCTGATATCATCCAAATGAGGATGGGTTCCCTGTTGAGTCTAGTTCCTTTTAATGTTTCAAATTTTGTCACATACACAATATGATATGCGGTAAAATGCTTAAAAATGATTTGTCACATGAACCTTACAGCACAGTTTCCTTCCCTCTTAACTCCCCTGTTAAGGGCCTTGCTCAATTCCTTAACAGTGACATGCTGGAGCTTGAACCCCGTTTAAGCCACCACTGCTCACAGGTTTCTGACTGTTGTCCTTTTTGAGTTTGTCCTTGCCAATGTCACCCACAACATGCTCATCAGGGACAAACTCGGCCTGTATACAGGGTTGCGAGGTGCCTGGAGCCTATTCTAGGTAACTTAGGGGATGAGGCGGGGTACATCCCCGACAGGGTGCCAATCCATTGCAGGGCGCATACACACTCATTCACAAGCTATGGGCAATTTGGGAATGCCAGTTAGCCTAACCTGGATGTCTTTGATCTGTGGGAGGAAACCCGTGTACCTGGATGAAACCCACCAACCACGGGGAGAACATGCAAACTCCATGCACACAGAGACAGGAATTAAACCTGGCTGGAATTCGTATCCGGACCCTGGAGGTGCAAGGCGACAGTGCTAACCACCGTGCCGCTTCGGGGACAAACTATATTTTTGTTCTAATTTATTTTCTATAAATTAGTCTAATTCTGGCAAATTGCTTTGTGACAGACCTATTGAAAGTGCTGTACAAATAGAAAATGTCAAATGAAATATGTTCAATAACAGTTCTACAGTAGTAATGCGTTTATCCCTGAAAAGCACCTGAAAAGATGTTAAACTTTACACCGTCTAAATATGTAACATGAAATCAGACCACGTCGTAAAAATGAGATATTTCAAAATAATTTATTTACATTTTTCCACAATATCAATGTTACATGATCATATTTATCTAGGACTCTCATAAAGGTACTGTGACTGGTATTAGTTTAGAATCTAATTAGCTTGGACTCCTAATACCAAAGTGTCTGTTTTCTTATTACTGACATTTCATTGTGCCTCATTATGAGAGAACAGCGGTGTTGTGATGCACAGGAACCTGACCAATCAAACTCACCTATCCTCTCAGAGTTTCTCTGAAAAAGCAAAAAACGTCTTAAGCTGCTGAAAATGATAATAAAAAAACATGTTAAGTTTTTGGCAGAAGGAATAATATTGAAAAAAATAAAAATAAAAAAACCCTGGGCTGAAAGCATATGGTGTTTTCTGCTTGCTCATTCAGACACTGCTGTGTGCCTTGTTCAGTGTCATACAGGTTGCTAGATAGAAGGGTCCTCTGCAATTAGGCTAATTTTAATTGCCTAGAGCAGAAGAAAAGTCGTGTAGTTGTTATTTATAAGCTGGGCACCCATCTGTAATGTGTGATGATCAAACTTATATATTCATACTTTTTCATTATTATTTTTTGCTCTGTTGGACTGGTATTTAAAAGTGTTTTGTATACTGTATGTTTAGAGAAAAAGAACAAGCCAAGTCACTTATACAAGTGTGTACATATACGCGGTGTTCAAGTCAAAACGGGACTTGTGATTGTGCCAAATAACATGTTTATTTCTCGATATAATCGCCTGCTATTGCACATTTCCTAGCGTTCATTAGTGCTTGGATACCATGAAGGTAAAAAATGACAGACTCAGACGCGCGCACAGACAGGCAAGGGCAGACGCAGGCACGCACACGCACGCAGACGCAGACACGCACACACACACAGTTTTGTTCTCCGTAGTTAGATTATTCGTTTAGTTATTTTTTTTCTCAATTTTCTCCACATCTAGCAAGAGTATTTTTACTTGTGTTTTAGATTTTTGTGCGGTTGTTAAAGTCTCGCCACCTACTGGACTGGCAGATGGGGCAGATGATGAGAAGGAAAAAAAGATAATCATTTTGTATAAAGCATGACATTTAAAAAGTCAACACCAAAAATTACACAGCATTTCAGCGCTTTAAAACCAGCCATTATAACCTGTCAAGATAATAGTTTTTTTTTTTTTTTATGCGATATGACATTACATTTTTTTTACACAGCATTACACTTCATTTCTATGCTTAATACCTGGTATTATATTATAGTAGCTTGGTTATGGTATAATCAAGACTTGGTTAAAGCCAAACCTGTTAGAAAGCTCTGACACTAGAGACTCCTTCCTGTTTTTGCTCTTTTTGTGGCACATCCATTATAACAGTCCCATGTGTAGGTTGTTTCCATATGAACCATATGCACCATGTAAGAGCAACCTTATTAATATGTTAATATATTAATACATAAGTCTTGCAGTTGGGGGAAAAAAGTGCTGTGGTATGTGAATTTGACATTTATTTTCCCTTGTAACTTGTGCAGTTTGGTCTTGTTTTAGTGTTTTGTGCTTAACGTGTTGGTTTTTGAGTCCAGGGATGTGGACTGAGGTTTAAACAAAAAAAAAAAAGGCACAAGATTTAAAGCAACATATTCAGAGGGAATGAATTTTTTTCATAAATCTCCTGAGAGCGAGAAGGTTGCTGCTTTTCCCTCAGTGCACATTGCAACTGTAAGCATACCGGTGCTTTATTAAATAGGAGTCAGTTATGAGCCACTTTCTGCAAAATTATTGTGGTAAAGTGCTGCCGAATGCATATTCGCCTTTTTATGTTCATATTTGTCATATAACAAAGAAACTTTTCACCGAAGCGTTTAATAACCGGTATGTTTAACCTCTCAAATATGCGAGTATTGGCAAAACTCCTTTCCTTGCAGTTACAACACTAAGTGAGCCACGCGCAGTTTAAAAGTGCTCTTTAAAAAATAAATTACTCCAGTGATCCCAGGTCGCTTCATCTGTCAAGGTGTTCGGTTTGGGTGTAGAGAAGTTGTGAAGGATCATGCTGTAGAAACTCACCCACAGGATAACATCTGCACTCTTCCTTTTCTATAGTTTAGTGACGTGAGTTTATAGTCATTAAGCATCAGCTGTTGCAGTTGGAGAGTCAACACTTGTATATGAATTGTAGCTAATGCTGAGAAGAATCACTACGTGTTTAACATGGTATTCCCACATCGTCTTTTTCCATTTTAAAATCCTGATTTAATAATCCAGAATGTTCTGGATCCTCAAGAAGAGAGAATCAGAAGTGCACTGCCTTGTCCAAAAACTTGTGGCAAGTTCAAGTCTGAAAATGATTCCACAGTGGGTTTCTTATGGCCACACTGCTGTTTTGTTCCAATCGTTCTTGTTAAAAGGTGTGTGTGTGGGAATGCTCTTACTTCCACTATTAAACGTAGCTCTGATTACAATTTATTTATTTTTTTTTTTTTTAAAGAAATTTGGAAACTCGACCAAGCATTAAAGATCTAAATTCAGAGTCATCCAAGTTTTTTTTTTTTTGTTTTTAAACCGAGCAAATTTTTTCTGTGAATTTGACAGTTTAGCACTTGCCTCCCAGGTTTTTATTAATGGGCAATTTCAGAGTGTTAACCTAATTCCAGTATTTCCAGCAATCCACCTAGTTGCTTTCTTTGCTTGATACAGGCACTTCTAAAACAGTGAGCTTTGTATATGAGACAGTGTATATTATCAGCTGTTGTCAGGCGGGAACATTTCAGTTGGATAGTGGCTTTTAAGTTATTTTGTAGTAAGATGCAGTAAAAAAAAAAATAAAAAATTTTTAAGAAAATTCGGATAAAAACTGTTTTCATGACTTTTCTGTTGATGCTCATTGACCAGAAGAGCTCAAGTCAAAGATATATAATCACTTCTTTAATATAACGAATCTTTTTTAAATGCTGATCATTAACCTGTAATCTGTAATCAGGAATTATCCACACTATCTTGTTTACTTATTATATTGTGTTGCACCTGCTGTTGGATTGTAACTGTGGTATTTATACATTTTATACCACCGATGAAATAAACGAGGACGTTTTCACAATGCAGATGCATCATGATTATTTCAGCTGCTGTTTAACCCTGAGAGAAGACAAAGCTCCAGTGAATACATCAGATGTAGAAAGAGAAATGCCCGTGCAGCTGAATGTGAAATGGTTCTTTTGTGTATGGACAGTTGTGGTGCTTGTACGCGCTCATACAGTATATCACCTCTCTTTCCCTCAGGAAATATGCAGAGTTAGCTGGTACACTAGGTTAAAAATGCAAAAGTGTTGAATTGATTAACATTTTACATAACAGTGCATCCTAACTCTGATTGGTCAGAAGGTATTGATTTGTACTTGTATAACAGCAGCTGGGTTCAGAGTGAAATTGTGTGCTTTAAACTATGTACATTTTTATTATATTTCCAGCAAATTTTATTCAAAGGGACTTGTATGGCTGATGTGCCACATAATGTAACGCTAATAATAATAAAATTAATATGTAACTCTATATAACTATATACCCATCAGCCATACTGTTATGATCACTGACAGGTGAAGTGAATAACTTTTAATTATCTCCTATTAGGCAGTAAATGAACATTTTACATTATTACAACTTATTGATGTGATAGACGAAGAAACAATGCGCAAGCATAAGGATTTGAGTGACCTTGACATGGGCTACATTGCGATGCCTGGACTACTGGGTCAGAGTGTCTACAGAACTGCAGCTCTTGTGGGATAACCCGGCCTGTAGTGCTCAGGACATTCCAAGAGACGTCCAAAGAAGCAAAAATGGTGAACCAGCGTCAGGGTCATGGGTGGCCAACGCTTACCGAAGCACTAGAGGCCAATGTAGCCTGATCCAGTGGAAGAGCTGCATCCTGCAATATGCATCGTGGTTTGTTGCGTACACAGGGGAGGCTGCGAAAGCTGCAATAGAAGAAGGTGGTCTGGTCTGAAGAGTCAGTTTTTTTTTTTTTTTTTTTACATCATGTGGATAGCCGGGTGGAGGGTGCGTGGGCGTCGCTGACCTGGTGAGGAGATGGTACCAGGATGCCCTATGGGAAGAAAGCAAGCTGACAGAGGCAATGTGACTAATGCAGCCTCTGGGCAATGTTCTGCTGGGGCACCTTGGGTCTTTGTTTAAAGTGTTGACTTGGTTTCCGCAGCATACCTTCAGAGGTCTAGTGGAGTCCATGCCTCGAGGGGTCAGGGCTGTTTTCGCTTGATGCAGACCAACATTTTGAACACAGAGGCGCTGTAGTCAGTCAGTGTTTAAGGGTTAAAAAAAAAAAACAGTGATGATGCTCTCAGAAATGTATGTCATAGTGTATTGTAATGTCACCTTCATTCTTTGTCATGTCAATTTAATTTATGAGCATATTGTCTCGCTCTGGGAGCATTTAAATCACTATAAGGTTGTCAGGTCAGTGAGTTTACAGATTTGATGTTGCTCAGCATTTCCCAGTAGCACTGGCTCAGCCCTCTCAGGGACGATCACTCTTCTTGTTGAGCTTGCGCTTGGCCCTGGTTTTACCGAGAGGGTGGTGCTGAATAACGGCCTGGGCGCTGACTAAGCATTAGTCAGGTTGTGCTTCATCAGCAGAATCATCACACTAGGGCTGGATCTCTCTATCTCCTGCCCCTGATGTCATTCCTGGTTAGATTTCCTTTTCTGAAATACACCTGATCCAGGGACTTGGAGGATCGTTTTATGTATCTGGCCATATTCCAGATAGTTTAATAGTGCTGGACACAGTGTAGTAGACTGAACACTGAATCATCAATTCTTAAATCTGCTCTTATTTTTGTAAAGACGAATCACAGCAGTGCTGATATTTAGTGTAATTGCACTCTTGCTCATGCGATATTGCATAATTATTAGCTTAAGTATAAACACCAAATTAACTTTTTCGACGTGTTATAACGTGCAACTAAAATGGATCACTAATTTTCATGCATTAGCATTTGATATTAAGGTTGAGAAAAATCTGCTGTTAAAAAAATAGAATTGCAATGAAAAAGTCTTCAATTATATCGCTGCGAAATCCTTTAAATTAGTTATTCTGGAAAGATGTGTTGAAACGGCATCTGATTTTTTTTCAATACCTGAGTTAATTTCCGAGTGTTTACCCCTCTATTCCGCCCCCTAGTGGAATAATGGAGACTGTCTTCTTTTCTTTTTACTTTACATTTATTGCAGTAAAACAAGTGAACAAGATGATTTTAATTTCGAACACAAATTTGAAAGAAACTCATCACGCTGGTTCCTGTATATGGACCGAATGTTTTGCACCCCTGATCTAAATGCGTCACATTTCAGAATCTGCAAATGAACTCATAACAGTTTACACTGTTCCCATTTCAGTTGCAAATCCCCCCAAAAAGGCTGCTGCTTTCTTCCCCCTCACAGTACCCCATGCTTCAAGCTGTAAATCCGCCCTCGATGAACTTTTGCACCAAAGCATTCTCTTCATCAAGGAGAAATGTACTGTAACTAGTCTCTGTTTTCTTTTTCAACCCCAGGCAAGAGTGTGTGGCCACGGAGGAAAACCCACAGGTTTTCTTCTGCTGCTGTGAGGGCAACTTCTGCAACGAGAGGTTCACACACCTACCCGATGTCAGCGGACCAGGTGAGCAAACTCCAAATGATCCTGGGAAATTACAGCACTGTTTATTTATTCAGCTTTTTTTTTTTTTTTTTATCCTGAGCAAACACATCTTTAGACCCCTTGTGTTTAACATGTACATATTACAACAACTTTTTAACTGAGCTCAGTAAATCAGTGCAAGCAGGAACTGACTGTGTAGCAGCAGTGGACTCAGTCACAGTGATCATATCAAGAGGCATGCTTTTCAGTTTGTTTTTTGTTTGTTTGTTTATTTGGGAGGTGTATGAATTTGTGCAGGGGTGATATGACCTCGAATCAGTATCATGCTTAGTTCATAATTTTATCTCAATTAGGATTAATGAATGATTAAATTTTTTTCCTCTCATTTGTATTTGTTTTTTGCCCTCATAGTTCACTGACATGGTTTGTCCTGTCAATTAAAGCGGGCATATTTTTTTCTACGTAAAGACTTGGCCTAGATGTTGCATTTGTGTTTTCATGGATTCATGTGACTACGCGATTGTACGTTTATAAGGGGACAGTACATGAGCACACCGTTTGGGTGATTATGTCTAAGAGCTTCTGAATGTCTGGATTAATTTTCGATTAACTCCACAGCGCTAGTATGAATCTAGGTTGGGAATATGCAGTTCATGTAAGAATTTAAAAAGGCACATATTGAATACATACACATGTGCATTATATGAAGCCATGCTTTTCTGTAATATAAAGCATTTCCAAGTGAAGCGGCTTTAGCGTTTTTCTCCTCGAGGTTGACTAAAGTGGCACACCGAGGGAGTTAAACACTTGACCCGATCTTGTTGGATATTATTAACGTTTGACATGCAAATGTCACTGCATTTTGATGGGAGATTATGGAAAAAAAATATATTTATGCTTTGTGACTCCTGTTGATGTACAGTATCATGCACAATATATCTGATGATATAACTAACAATATACCGAAAGGTCACTTTTGCGTTCAACTTTCCTTCGAAACTCTCTATATATTTTTTTACCTGTATCCTGTTTGCTTGGATATCAAACACATCATTCATCCCGTGCGAAAAGAGTCTAAGCTCTAAACCGTTCACACGTCGACATCTTCGGAATGGAAACCGATGTTACACTCCACGCGAGAACAGGATTGTTCCCATGTTATAGGAGATGCAGATAAATCCATATCATACTTTAGATTTTCCCCCCCCCTCCCTACACCGGTTGCCATGGTAAAGACTCTCAGGGGTATTTAGAGACAACAATGTCTACGGCAGTTTAACAAGGTGAAGTTTGATTTATCAGCCCCCTGCCAACATGCCGCTGCCTCTGTGGGATTATCTGTAGAATTAGCTGTCTGTCTCTGTCTCACTGTTTGTCTCTCTCTTTCTCCTCTGTAACATGGTGTTGTGTGTGCACTGCCTGTCTCAGTGATCGAGCCCCCTCCTCCTGCACTCTCTGTGCTGAACGTGTTGGTTTACGCCCTGCTACCAATCACCATGCTATCCATGGCTCTACTGCTGGCCTTCTGGATGTACCGTCACCGCAAGCCTCCCTACGGCCACGTCGACATCAATGAGGTTAAAACCTTACCTTGTTTCAAATCTTAATGCTATTATTTATGGCTTTCCTGTAGATTCACGGTAGGAATCTTTCTCTCTCTCTCTTTCTCTCTCTCTCTCTCTCATCTAGTTCATTCATCTTTTGATGCATTCTGTGTTTACCTCATAAAACAGTATTTTTTTTTTTTTTTTACAGTATTCTTATTCTGTCTTGTTTTCATTATAGACTGTTATTTTTCTTTGCTCTCTTTTCCTGTCCTAAATTAGGGTTCATCTATCTATATACAGGCTCAGTTTGGTATTTTTCATAATGACTGTTGCCATCTAGTGGTTGTTTTTTCCGAATGTGACTCCAGTTCACAAGTCTGTCTGTTAAAATAGCATGAGTAATAGTTTAATGTTTCATTTTAGTCAGCAATCATAAATATTTTTGTACGCATGCCTTGCTTAACATGGCTTGACATTGAGCTTTTTCTGGCACTTCTGATTGAAGATTGAATTGCTTTTGCATGCCTGATATATAAACTTGCGTGATCGAAATGAAAAAAGTAGGTCATAAAAAAATCAACAGTGATTTGGAGATTTATCACACTTGCAAAGCATGCTATTAACTGTGATTAAAATAAATAAATAAATAGAAATTGTTCCTAGAAAGCAGTTCATGCAAGCCAGTTTATTTTGTTAAGTTGTCAGACTTTTGAAAAATAAAAACAAAAACTGCCATACTTGGCAGCTGACCTGACCTTTTCCCTAACCACGCTGTTTATGTCATAGTGTCACATACAGGGTCGGCAATTATTTTTGAAGGAAAGAAGTTAAAGCCTGCCGGAAATCATGTGCTGATTTGCATATTGATGAAATCATCCCCTCACTAAAAAACTTTTTTAGCAACTAGCACCAGAAAAGCAAGGTGTGTGTTTATGGAGGTTTAATAGCAGGGAACCACCATCAGGTGATTGCTGACTATGTACTGTATGATTTGTGGCTGAAGCCAAGGGGGCGGAGCCTGGCGCTGTATTAGTACCCTCAAACCGAACCATCGCCGTCAGCGCTTCTAAAAGCTCCCGTGTACAAACTACAAGAGACATAAGCGCTCAGTCCAGTAGTGATGTTCACTTTCTCATATAAAATCACATGTAGAAAAGTGGGAAGTTAGATTACTTATGTTATTGTCTTCTTTTAAATCTATGAAATAATGAGTAAATAGTTAATTGAATTAATGATGTAATGAGTAATTACAGCCTGAAATAATCACAATAATCACACCAATATACTTAAAAAAAAAAAAGAATAAAAAAAAAATATATATTTTTTTACAGTTATAGAAACACTTCCTTATGTTCCTTATAAAGGAGCAGTTACTTAAGGGACACACTGACCGAAGTAGCGAAACAGGCATTCCTGTTATTGGCTTTGCACCTTCATGGACATTCTTTGTGACTCTTCTCCTAAGAAAGTAGTAGAATTTAGTCTCATGTTGATTGTACATTCGAATTTTACACTTGTTAAATGATTTCCATGTCACTTGTTACTTGGGCTGTTATCAAGAGACATGATAGGTTGTTCATGATTCAGATGGAGCATGCTTGAGATTATTACAGCTCGCTTTTAAAGGCAACTAGGTAAGCGGATTCTCATGCATGAACATGCCAAGTGGTCAAGCATTAATGTCGAGCCCAGCATACTCACAGCACTGCAAATACAATGATAATGAACTCAGAAAGGAATATTTCATTTTACACTAGTTTTTTTATGCTTTGAATAAAATCATAACTGCAGTTAATTTAGAGTGTTTTGCATTTTTTTTCCCTTGTTTAGGACCCGGGTCCAGCCCCTTCGTCTCCTCTAATAGGACTGAAACCCCTGCAGTTACTGGAGATTAAGGCTAGAGGGCGCTTTGGCTGTGTATGGAAAGCCCAGATGATGAACGAATACGTAGCTGTGAAGATCTTTCCTATTCAGGTTTGTTCTCACGCTTCGTTTCTGTTGATCACATTCCAAAGGATTCAACCTGCCAAAAAACAGCTAGACACACACAGACAGCACTGTACGCTAATGACCACACCACTGATGATTTCTCCATTAATACACACTAGAACTTGATTATGATTTTTCTAATGCTTGCCACTATTTTTCTTCTCATTCTTTAGGACAAGCAGTCGTGGCAGACTGAGCGAGACATGTTCACCACGCCGGGGATGAAGCATGAGAACTTGCTGCGTTACATTGCTGCTGAGAAGCGAGGGACCAGCCTGGAAATGGAGCTCTGGCTCATCACCGAGTTCCATGAAAAGGTCAGAGGTCATGTCGTAAAGCCTGTTATGCACTAGTTTACTTTTATAACTGGAATATAGAAGTACAGTAAAACCTTGTTATACAGAGGTTTCACTGTATACCCGTGGAAACTCTGATATAAGTTCTTTGTAGGTTGAGTTGTTTAAATTTAAACTGTGGTGGTTGTATGAGTGTGTGTGTGAAGCTGCAGTTAGTATTATGTGTAATGAAGCTTTTTTGTTTTGCTGAAAGTCTTTAACAAATAAACAGGGAAATGGTTATAGCTGTGGAGCTTCAGTTTAGTTTGACAAGCAGCTGGTGTAAGTAGGGAAATGTCAGGTCTTCTAATGTGTTAAAGGTTTTAATAAATCCAGCACTAACTAGAAGGCTTCCTTGGGTCCTCCAATCTATACGATAGTGCTGTGTTACTCATCAGAATGGTTTTGGTTTTAGCTTTACTTCATTTTTTGTGCTGAGTTTACAGATGTTCTGTGCTCCACAGGGCTCTCTGACTGATTATCTGAAGGGCAATGTTGTAAGCTGGAATGAGTTGTGTCACATTGCTGAAACTATGGCTTGTGGCCTGGCTTACCTTCATGAAGATGTGCCACGGTACAAAGGAGAAGGCCCCAAACCTGCTATTGCTCACAGGTAAGACAGAGGGTGCGGGTTGTTTTGTTTTTTCCCCCACAAAAAATAAAAAAAAGTTGTGGTGTTGGAGACGTTGTAGAAATTCTAGAAATCTGATTAAAGCTAGAATCTGATTACTCCAAACTAAATATAGATCATTGTTTGACTGTTTTTGCTGTGGCATCTAATAATTTATAATAAAATAATAATGAAATAACTGTGTGAGTAAATCACACATAGCTACCTAGCCTTGTCTAGTCTTTAGGCATGCTGATGGTCTCTACAACTTCATTACATAAACTGGGTTCATAACCAATATGATATTAAAAAATTGGTTAGCGCTTTTGCTAGGTTTGATTCCTACCTCTGGTCTGTGTGCACGGAGTTTGTATGTTTTCCCCCTATGCTTGGTGAATTTTTTCTGGGTACCACGGTTTCCTCCCACAGTTCAAAAACATGCAGATTAGGCTAATTGGCACATCCAAATTGCCCGTAGTGTGTACCCCACCTCATGCACTAAGTCTCCTGGGATAGGCTCCAGGATAAAGCGGGATAGACGATGCTCGAGTGAATGAGTATTTCAAAAATTAAATGTCAAAGTTATGTTCAAAACTTTATGTCCATAATCATATTGCCATTTCGTCTGGTAGGTTTTCCTAGATCATAAAATATTTTGCTGTCAGTTTCATCTCATTCATGTTTACCTGATGTTAACTTGCAGGGATTTCAAGAGCAAGAACGTGATGCTGAAGAACGATCTGACTGCTGTCATTGGCGACTTTGGCTTGGCGGTGAGGTTTGAGCCGGGAAAAGCTCCAGGAGACACTCATGGCCAGGTATGAACATGTTTCTGAGAAGAAAGGAAAAACAGATTGAAAACTCCATGAAATTCTATATTCCATAATATTAATAGCAGTTTCCCGGGGGTTTACCCATGTTTAAACATAAACTTAGCATTTTTCTGCCAGCATGTGATTCAATTTGTACAGTTTTGTCCAGTCATTTCTTATAATGAAGCAAGTTAATCGTTCGTCTATGCTGTTAGGTTGGCACACGGAGGTACATGGCGCCTGAGGTGCTGGAGGGAGCCATTAACTTCCAGAGGGATGCATTTTTGAGAATAGACATGTACGCCATGGGACTCGTGCTCTGGGAGCTGGTGTCCCGCTGCACAGCCGCTGATGGTGAGCGTTCACAGCTTCTTCTAACTAAAACTCCATTTAACAGATAATCAAGCAGTGTGTAAATACTTCAAAGGTTTCAGAAAACTTTAACATATAACATCAGAAATTGGACAACGTTTACCAAAGTGTGTCCTCTGCATTAGGCTTGATGCAGCAGCCACTGAGGTTGTTCTAGTGATGATATAATTGGTGGAAATTTGACTATTGATTGCTCTTTGGGTCAGTTACAATTTTCAACACGCTATGATTTATGACTTCATGAGATCATCACTCACTGCTCAAGTTCACTACTTCCCTCTAAAAGTCCAAGCCCAAGTTGATTCTGTTCTCTTGGACATCATGTATGTTCTGAGCCGTTGGTGTTTTTCTGTACAGGTCCAGTGGACGAGTACATGCTGCCCTTTGAGGAGGAGATTGGACAGCACCCGTCGCTGGAGGACCTGCAGGACGTCGTAGTCCACAAAAAGATGAGGCCCGTGCTAAAGGAGTGCTGGCTAAAACATCCTGTAAGGCTTTCTTTCATTCTTGTCTTATAAACAGGACTCTCAGGAGGTTCTCCCCACTTGTGCCCCACCCGAACCTTAATTCAAGACTCTGATCAACACACGAGACTAAGATAAATGAATAATATCACATAGTTTAAATTCCATTGTTTGTTCAATTAGGTTTGAATTTAAATGTAAATACTTAATCAGAAATATTTAATGGGAATTTTTAACTTAATTACAACATTGAAAATTTAAAACATTGCTAGTTATAAATTACATATCAAATATTTTGCTGAAAGGCCCACTAGTGGGCCCACTCTTTGGGAGACTTAAGTTTTGACTATTGAAGATTGGGGAATGTGGCAAATCAAGCATCACCACACTGACTCCAAAATATACAGGTAGTCCTGACTTACAAACGTTTGTGTTACAAATTACTGCATATATGAATGGACCATGGTTCTACTTCCAGTTCAATCAGGGAACTAGCTCATGTGTATTATAAAAAAATGCAATGCACCAGATACCAATATTTACAACATTTTTAGCGTGTAAGTGAATGTATAAAATGTATAAAGTCTACTATATATTGTATGCGTGTGGGGGTGTGGGAGACGTGAGTCAGCTACACCAGTTTCAACGGATCGGTCCGGGGGCACGATGATGGACAATGGCCCAATGGTAAATATCTTAATTTCGGAGAAAATCCTCAACAAAAAAATTCACAGTCCAATACAGTTGGTAAGAGACAATACGGTGTCCAGGATTTCCCTCGCGATTTAAAATTGTAGAGACAACACTGTTACATTTATGTGAGATTCATTCCCTTAGGTGTGATTACAGTGTTTGGCACCATGATGGTGTGATGGATGTATATTTGTGTCAAAAGTGTATAAGACTCGCTTTGTCAGACTTAAGAACAATTTGGACTTGCGAAGGTGCTCCAGGAATGGAACTTGTTCGTAAATCGGGGACTTCCAGTAAAAAAAAAAAAAAGTAATTATTTTTGTTTGCATTTGAGGTGGTAAAATGTTGCGCTATGTACTGTTCACACATTTTACCAAGTTATTTGTTAAGTTTAAAGAAGATTGAAATTTAAGGCAGAGCTCCAGGGTCATTGGTTCTGAAATAAATATATCCTCTTAACTTTTATAAACCGGACCTGTCACGATATGGCCTGATTAAAGTTAAAGATTATCTGTTTCTGTGTGTGTGTCTGTGTGTCTGTGTGTGTGCAGGGTCTGGAGCAGTTGTGTGAGACAATAGAGGAATGCTGGGACCATGACGCAGAGGCTCGTCTCTCAGCGGGCTGCGTAGAGGAACGTCTTGCTCAGATCCGGCGCATCGGCAGCGGCCCTGCCTCCGACTGCCTCGTCTCCGTGCTCACCTCAGTCACCAACGTGGACTTAGCACCCAAAGAGTCCAGCATCTGAGAACGAAGGAGAGCAATGGAAACTCTCAAAAAAAAAATAAGCGAAAGTAACAACCTTCGTCTTTCCAGACTCAGCGGATCTCAGACAACAATGAATGCAGCTGCTATTTTATCCTGACGTTTTTTTAAATTAATTATCATTATTATTATTATTAGTATGATTATTATTCCGATCGGATCAATACTACCAGCACACTTCGCTACTGTATTTTTATCAAGAGAGGAAAACACAAAAGTTTAAAACAAAAAAAAGAGAAAAGAAAAAAAACATTCAAAACAGCATAAGGACATCTCAAAGCGCATTCAGGTGCCGACTTATGAATGCTGACAAGATGCAGGTACCTCAATCATTTCAGTTCAGTGTTTCCTTTGTGTTCGTTTTTTTTTTTTTTTTCCCTTTATATTCCTGTTGTTCTGTCTTCTGGACAGGATTGCCTAAGGCAAAACCAACCCACACATCAAGCAACCGTTCACCATGTTGGAAAACACAACAATGCTGCAAAACCTGAGAGGAACATTTATGACTGTTACATTAACCTTCCTCAAGGGATTTTTATTTCAGATTTTTTAAAGAATTTTCCTCTCTCTGACTGTGTGCTATTCAAATTTACGGAAAACGTGTCTTTTACGGAACTAACGGGTGTCTCTAGAACACAACAAAATGTGGAAGACAACTGGATTGTTTTGTTTTTGATTTTAATTATTATTATTTCTTCTTCTTTTATTTGGTTTCGTGCTCTTGAAGCTGGCGACTGTGAAGAGGGGTCGGTTCAGAATTTTATCATGTGGAAATAAGGATCTAGGTTAGAGAAATTGGCTTTCGCGTTTAGACGTGATCTAAGGAGGCGAGGATTTGGATGACGTGTTTTGTTCGGTACAGAATTATTTCTCAGGTAACCAGTTTGGGTCAGGGTGTCGGGGAGGGGGGTGGGGAGGGGGTTTGACTGCCATTTATCCCCAGCGAATAGAAGGAGAAGTGTCGAGGGTCGGTTTTTAAACCTTAATGAAATTTAAGAGTAAAATGTTCATGCAAGACCATGGTGAGAGTGGGTGTGGATGAACATGGATGAGTCTATGAGATGTGCGTGTGTGCGTGCTTGCGTAGCTTAGAGAGACGCTGTGGAAAATTCAGTCCATGTGGCTGTTAAAATCTTTTTTTTTTTTCTTTTTTCTACTTTGCAAAATTTACGCACATATTAAATCCCCAGATTTAAGGACCTTGACTGAAACAGCAGACACATGATGGTTTGGAATGCTTTTTTTTTTCACGCAAAATTCTGAGCAGTTGCTGAGAAGGATTTTAATTCACGTGATCCACACGTTTTAGCCGTGTCCCTTTTGCGTATTTATCAGCATCTCAGAGGGACCAACTTTAGGAAATCGGATCTCGCACTGTTGATATTACACTTAGGGCGCAAAACACACTACATCCAGCCCAGTCTTTTATTATTAAATGTGACTGAAACACATTCGCTCGAGAAAATAAAACAAAAGCAGGAAGCTTTTTTTGTTTGTTTTTGGTCTTAAAAGTGGCAAGAGTTCACATTTTCGTTTGCCACAATATAACAGTTTAATGTCCACAATGCTGCTGTTTCCACTCAAAGCTGAAATATTTCCTTATTTTTTTCATTTCTTTGCATTACACACGCAACTTCTCAGTAGAAATCATTCTCAAATGCAACGCAACGTCAAGAAAAATGACAAGGCTTCCGAAGAAGTAAGAGCAACTCTAAACAATAAAATTTGTAGAGGACAAAACACAAAAAAGTAAAAAAAATAAAATAAAAAAAGAGAGATATTGTTCATGAACCACAGACCACCTCAAACCAGAAATACCTCAGATTTTTCTATGTGTATGACTTGTGTTATATATTCTGTTAGCTGTGTTGACTTGTAGTAAGTATATTTTGATTTAAGTTGGCTTTTAAGAGTAGGGAGTTTTGAAAAAAAAAAAAAAAGAAAGAAAAGGAAAAAAAAAAAGTCCAAAATCTTTTAAGAAGTGCTATGACGTTATGGTGTATAAAAAGAAAACCCATGTATATAGCTGTAAACAGGTGTAGAGTTCTGCCTATCTTTGCGACCAGGGCATTATTCCCTTATTTTGTGCCGGCTGTTTTGTACCCTCGAACTCTCTCCCTGTCCTACTCTGTTGCTCAAATGGACATCAAACCTTTACTTTTACAGGGTAATCTCATGCTTCGATATCTACTGGATTGGTCTCTCAGAAAATGAGTAATAAAGAATACAGATCTCAGTGCAGCTGAGTGACACAATGTCACTCGCTTCACCTTTACCAAATTAGCTCTTTCCAAATCAAAACCAAATTCTCCTGCCCCCGTATTGGGCACGTTGTAATGATAATGTTGTACAGCAGCAGTTATATTAATAAACCCTTCCTTCAGGGTCATGTACTTATAAATGAAAAAGATAAAAGGTTTGGTGTCCCTCTGTTTTCTCACTTTTTCTCCTAAGGCTCTGCAGCGGTTGCTTCTTTTCTTTCTCTATTTACTGACCAGAGCTTTAAGTTATTTTCTTTTTATTCATGGTGCCATAGAACTTCTCCGGGATGTTCGCCTTCCATTCGCAGTGCTGGACATGTGTGGAATCCGGCCTGTGTATGTGTACGTGTGTGTGTATGAGAGAGAGAGAAAGAGAAGCTGGAGTGAAGCTTATCGAACAGCCCGTGTTCACAGGAAATATTTCAAGGCCATCTTTGCACTCATGGACAATTGCTGTTTTAGCTTGAGGATCAGATTTTAAGAAATAGTGCAGAATAACAGAAAACCGTTATGAGAGTAAAAACTCCCTTTAATTCTTTTTCTAATCCCCTGCTACACTATTGCACTTATTTCATAATTTTATTAGTGCTTGGATACCATCAAGATATCTGCTTGCTTGACGTCTAAAATGCTGGCCTCCCAGGAACTCCCGACCAAAAACAAACAAAAAAAAAAACCCGACAACAAACAAACGCCTGGATTGATCACCAAGGGCATTCTGTTTTTCCTGGGACAATGCACAACCTCATACATCCCACCTGGCCACTTGCAGATAACAGAAACTCAGGTGGTGTAAGTGTATTAGTGTTGCATGGGATTATATAGAGAAATAAAGGATGATTTACTCTCATAACTGTGTTCTATTGTTCTACATAATCAAAAGTCCCGGTTTGACCTGAACACCTCTCATATAAAATGCTCGTTGCCAAACCAATGCCCGAGGGAAAGCTTGTCATAATCGCATCGTTGCGTACTGTATCTTACATTCGTCTTTTAAACTTAGACATTTTTGAAAGATTTTATTTTTTCGGTGAGGGTGTGGGGAATGAGTTCGGACAATGTAGCAAGCAATATCCACAGCAATAGCGTAGCATTCTCTCCGAAGGGATAAATCTTCTGGGTGACATAACCGATCCCCAGATACCATACCAAATCATTGTCCCTGTAGTTTACCGTTGGCTGCTGTTGTGTGATAATGGGCGTTCACATCTTTCAAATAAGCAACCCGTATGTGTGAGATTTTTGTTTTTATTTTTTTCTTTAATAGAATGTAGCTGCATTTCTTGCAAATCTGCAAACCAAAGTTTTGTTCTCGTTAGTGTCTGTGATTGCGTAGGAAGAAAAAAAAAGGTTTTCCAGGAAGACTTAGTAACAGTTAAAGATGCTTTATGTCCACTGATAAAGAGACAGAGGAATTTGTTTGTCCACACATTGCGTTTTTCTGGTCCATTTTAAGGATTACATGTTACTAGGTTTAAAACCTAGAAAAAAGGCTATTTTAATATTATCCTTATTATTTTTTTATCATTTCCATTTGAGAAGCTTTGAATCAGGATAAACACTATGATCTACATCATAGTTCATTAATGCAATACCACACCTCGTTTCTCGGTTATACAAGCACTTGGGGTGTTGAGTATTTCCTAAGGTGTTATCATCTTAGCAGTTGTGCCAATTGCGCGAGTGTCGCGTTCACTGTCGTTTATTATTCGTTGTGTGCCAGGAATGCAGTTTGTCTGTATGGAGTTTTATATGTGCATTTTGGCTCGACTAGGCGTTTTTCTATACACACCTGTGTCACCTGTCCATATTACAAAGATGGCCTCAAGGATAGCTAGATCGTTTTTTGATATCAGGAACGTTACAAACCTCATTTTCAGGGGTGTTCTGATGTGCCTGTGTATTCTTGCCGAAGCAACCGCTGTTTCTCGCCACATCTATATAATCTTTCTATCCATCTTTCTCTCTCTCCCTCTCTTTCTCTCTTCCTGTCTGTCTGTCTTTCTGCTTCTCTCTCCCAATAGCCTCCCCTCCCACTTTGGTTGTAATACTTTTCAGAAAATAGTATCTATATATACTGTATATGATTATAAAAATCTCTAAAACGTGACCAGCTGTAACTCTGGATGCAGTCTTAGATCCAGGTTTTCAGGAACCGATTACCTCAGAGCTCATGTGAATCAGTGTTGCTAGCTGGATAGTCGTGGACACTTACAGAGAAAATGTACACTATTGTAATACACACACACACACACACACACACACACACACACACACACACACAGCAGAACCTCTTTTGTACTGGTGTAACATGTATAAAGCACCCCTTGACAACTCAAAAACCTCTTTCGTCTCAAGCCTCTTGCCAATCTCAAAAAAAGCAATTAAATGGTACTATACAGGGAAACACTTGAGCGCTTCCTAAATTCCCCCTTTCCCTCATGAAATAAGCTGAAGACGGTTCGAATGACCTCATTAAAGCAGGCAACGTTCACAATTTTTCTTCTGTATCGTTACCATTAGTGTCGAGCATAATTGTAATCTCAGAGCAGGTTTTTGGTGCATTCTGTTACCTCATATCATATTAAGATAGCAGTGTTCAGGTTAAAGTGTAGCAGGGTTGTGAGCCAGCACTCGAGTATTAAAGCCTTTTTCTTCAGGGGAGTATATACGGCGAATGCAAAGCTTATGTTTTTATTTTTATTTTTAAACTCTTACACTGGTTTTAATTGTCTTGCATAAGGCTGCTTTCCCACAAGAAGTGGACAAATCCCTCTCTTCTTAATAGTACCTTTTTAAGCAAAGGAAAATTGTTGAGCATGGCTTATTATTATTATAATTATTATTCCAAAAAATTGCATCATTTGGAAGAAAACAACCTCCAAATTTGTTTAATAACCAGTTAATAACCCCCCCCCCCCAACCCCACCATTCTTTCCCCTCCAGTCCCCTGCTGTATTCTTTCTATCCATATATTATAACAGAAGTGGCGCATGAGAGGTGAAAGAAGGCGTTCTCACTTGTCTTGTCAAGGGGTCATATTTTAAGTGCTGTTTCTATATTGGAATATGTGAAATGTACATGTTGTAGGTTATGTTTCACTATTGTAGCTAAACTTGTAGAACAGAGATGGCTTGTACTACTGATTTTAACAACTATACTAAAAGAAAAAAAAATCTGTATAAGACAAAATGTATACAGAGAGTTGAGCTTGTTGCTGTAGGCCCTCTTTTGGATTGAAAAGTATGTTGAAAAAGTTTTATATAGCCTATATGAAATGCCCTGGGACGGTCAGACATCCATTGTATTGCCGTATTGAACTGAGGACTTCTTCTTCTTTTTTTTTTTTTTTTTTCCTTTTTTTTCTCCTTTTTTCGAACACTCATTGTAACATAGTTCTTTAATTTTGCAGTGAATCATTGTTCCTTTTTACTGTGGTAATTTTAGAACTACGTATCCAGAGTTTGGACTAGTTTTGCCTAGATGTCGGGATGTGGGTGCTTCTGCTCTTCATTGGTGCCAGAATAAACAAGTATGAATGTAGTATTTGCCCAGTGTGAAGCAACTACACCCTGACTCAGAAAAAAAAGTTCTAGAAAGGATTATTTCAATTTTATCTTTTTGTATATGAAAGTAAACAATAAAATGCTGATTAAAACAACACTGCCTGCTCGTTTTGTCCCAGCTTTATAAGGTGTGCACACTTCATTTGTATTGTATTAAATCTTCTTTTAGTTTACCCTACTTTAAGATAAGTGATTAAGCTGCGACCTACTTTTGTGTTAATAAAAGTGTGTACTAGACAATAACACATTAATCATTGTCGGTTTTAAGGGCCTACAGATCCTACAGATTTTTATCACAGGGATGAACCTGGAGCCACAGGTGAGCACAATAAATACGATAAGACTTTGAGATCATGACACGGTGTATAAAATTGATCTGCTTTCATTTAAAGATATCTCCATATATATTGTGTAACCCATACCATAATGATGGCATAATTTATGCATACTTACTACTGTATATAAGAAGGTCAGGAGTAATTGGTTAACATTTCTATGAGGGTCTTTCAAGTTGCAAGGACTTTTCACTGCAGAGAATAACAGTGATGAGAGTAAAAACTTTCTCTATTTCTCTCTATTATCTCCTGATGCACTAACGTAGACAGATTTCTAGATACGCCGAAGCCATGATCCGACTGCCCACTTCACATCTGAAACGCTGGCTTCCCAGGAACTCCATTAACAGCCCAAACGTGGAAATAGTTAGGTGTACAGTGATGTGGCAATAACTTTCATCAGAGTTCCTCTCACATGCAAGTGGTGTTGCACAATGATTGTGTGTACAGTTCCCACAAACAGATGCATCTCTTCCACAAGTTGGTGTCAGTCGATTTTCGTGGATCAGGTGTTTCACTCACAGGACGTTCACGGAAATGACTGCAGCGGGCTCCAAGCCATCTTAGCCGAGATTGTCGTTGACGGATGTACGGCCTTCTTGAAAACGTTTACACTATTTAGATATTTTACTGCTGCTCAGAGTCTCTTTACCGTATTGAGTTTGAAGTCTTCTATAAATGTCTATGGGTTTTATGCCTTCATTCTTGAGAAATCTTATCCCGGTTTAACTTAAACTTGTTCTGAAAAACTGCTGAAAATTCACTGTGATTGAAAAACTTTGATGTCATGAGTTCCACTTGCTGCCTGCATTAATGCCAACATGTTTAATCTCATGGTGCAGCTGAGTTCCATATAAAATAACTTAAGACAATCATTTTGGCTGTAGCATAAATAATAGCTATTAATAGGCAAATATGTCCAATTTGTTCGTCATTCGTACAGTAACAGCTTAATCACAGACTTGTTTAAAAGATTCTTCACATACTTGAAGAATAATAAAGTATATTTGTTCATATAGAGAGGTATTCTGTAATTAAACATTTATTTATCATTCATTCATTCATTCACTGTAACATTTTACACACAGGAAAGTAAGACCCAAGAGCAGTTTTTCATTTTCTTGGTAAAAATATTTTAGCATTAATTAATTTGTTTATTACGAGGGGTTAAAAAAAGAGGCTGATAAGGAAACAATAGTTTATAGCTGCTATAATGTAAATAAAAGCAATAAATAATTTAGTTCATTACAAAACATCAGATGTAACTATGAATTGATTTTTAGCATGGTGGTGTTTATTAATATTTAAAAATTATAATCATTGACAAATTACTAAGGAATAAAACATAACGGTGTCCTGTTAAAGGAAAATAAACCACTTTTAGGTTATTGGCAGCCCTTTGGCTTGTGTTTGGTTAAATTACACCACCCTATTGTGGCCTACTTTCCTATAACCCCATGTCCTGTTGTGTTTTATTCCTTGCACAATTATGCTTGATACTGTGAGTTGCATTCAAGATGATCTATTTCCACTGGCTGACATAAAAACCCACGCTATCATGCCGTCATGCTTTGAATCATGAGCAGCTTCTATTTTATCCTTGAGTACAGGCAAGTCTTTATCTTATCTGTCAATAAATCTTTGTACCCAGATGTCATTGCCTCTGTTTCCGAGTGCTACCAGTGGCGTACGTTTATGTTGACAGTATTTGGCAGATTCTCTAATCCAGAGTGATATTTACCGAGCTTGGCTGTTTACTTAGTGCCGGATTGAACTGAGTCTACACAAGCTCAGGCACTGGCAACAATAAAAGTGCTTATAAATAAATATGAGAAAATAAGTATAGCACTTAGTGTATAATAGTGACAAGGTGTCAAAAAAGTCATTTGATCATCTCCGTATTAATTAGTGGTGATTTGAGATCCAAATCACCCCTAATGAGAAGCTATCCTTAGTCGATACAGGAATACTGCCATCAGGTGCACAGGGTGGCTGCTGTAACATGAGGAGATGATTTTCCTCCTTTTAGTGCAGTGATTGTTCTGGGCTCATTCTGATAAATGTTCAACTTTAGATAACCCCAACAAAAAAAGTGAGTGGTGTTAAGTAGGGTCTGAGATAGCTCAGTGGACATTGGCCCAGGGTTTGGAAGGTCCCAGGTTTGACTCCCATGACTGCCAAGTTGTCCCTGTTGGGCCCTTAACCCTCAACTGCTTACATTTATAATGAAATACAAATGTAAGTTGCTTCGGATAAGGGTGTCTGCCAGATGACTAAATGTAAGTCTGTTTTTCTTCAATCATCTATTGTTAAATTTAAATGAACATGCCATAACTTACTGTATATGCTTTTATAATTATATCAAATGTCATTGAGTGTCCACAAAACTAGGGGAAAATTTCTGCCTTGTTATTTTTCACGCTTTAGAAATTGAATGTTAATTCAGAGTTAATTATATGTCATGAATCCATACAAAATACTATACTACTAAGGGGGAGTTTTCAAGTCAAACTTTTAAATTAGGCCGAATAACAACAGTTATGAGAGTTAAAAACGAATTTTTCCCGCTACACTTATGATAGGGGTATTAGAGTAAATGGGGCTGAATACAAATGCACGCCACACTTCAGATTTTAATTTGTAAAATAATTTGAAAACCATTAAAAAATTTTTTTTCACTTCACAATTATGTGCCACTTTGTGTTGGTCTATCACATAAAATCCCAATAAAATACATTTATGTTTGTGGTTTTAACGACAAAATGTGGAAAGGTTCAAGGGGTATAAATACCTTTGCAAGCCACTGTATGGGATCGTGTTGCCAGCTTGGTGCCCGATTGTGCCTGAGCACTTGGGAGAGAAGGACCTTGCTTAGCAGCTCGAATCCGAGACCTCCAGACCAGCCGTCCAACTCTTTAACCACCAAGCCACCCCACCCCCTAATCTGAGTGATACACACAGTGAAATATGAAAGTGTTGTTGTGCCCTTATATCAACACTCTTGGGGTACAACAGCACTGGTTTTCTTAATTAGAAACCACTAATCAGAATTAACACCACATGACCAAAAGTATGTGAACACCCGGCCAATTAAACCACTTGCTCTTATAATAACCTTATACTACAGGTTGGTGCTAGCTGCAGGCATTTGTGTTCATTCAGCCACAAAAGTGTTACAGAGGTCAAGCTGTTGATGTTAATGTTGGGTGAGGAGTTCCGTGGATAACACTCAAGTTTTTTCACTGTTGCATAGCATATTTTTTATGGAGCTTGATTTGTGCAGGAATGTTGTCATGCTGGAACAATTCTGGGCCTCTTAGTTTTTCGAAGGAGGAAAATCCTAATGCTACATCATACAACCCACTCTACACAACTCTATGCTTTTACCCTTGTGGCACCAGCTTGGAAAAGAACCAAATATGGTTGTGCTGGTCAGGATTACTCATACTTTTGGCCACATTTTGTATAAATTGTGTAGGGACTTACCTCAGCTGTGTATTTTTCTGTGGTCGGCCACAAGATGGGGATGTGAAGGACTCCAGCTCCTCACTGAATTCTTTCTCTTAAATTCAACAGTAGCTTATTCAAACCTTAAGCTAACTAGATAAGAAAAAAAAAAAAACAATAGAGGAGACATTTTAATAGAAATTCAACAAACACTATAAATAATGGGACTAAGTGTAATATTTTATGAATAATATTTTAGAACATTAAATAAACAAAGGCTGAAGAAAAGGTGGTAGAAGCCAGAAGAAAAAATGCTGATGGTTTTATCAGATTAAAAGAAAGGTAGGAGAGAGGCAACAATAATATTAAGATTCAAGAGATGCACATACTTGGTCTTTCGGCAAAGGGTCGCCACGGCGGACCATCTGGGCTGCACATACAAGCTTGGCACAGGTTTTACCCCCTTCCTGATGCAACCCTCCCATTTTATTCAGGCTTGGGACCGGCACAGAATCCAGTGACTGGGATTTGGGTATTGGCTGGGAATCAAACCCGGGCCATCTGAGAAACACATACCACTGAGCCAGCAGTGCCCTAAGAAATGCACATACCATTAGGTCAATAATAGTCTTTTCTCAGGACGGTTTCACTTTATCACAAAAATGGCGCCTGGACTCGGCTGATGCATGCAGCTGTCCTCTGGCTGAGGTAAGTCCCTACACAATTTATACAAAATGTGGCCAAAAGTATGAGTAATCCTGACCAGCACAACCATATTTGTGACTGAAATTCCTACAGTTTTGTACACAAGCCTCCAATAACAAACTGGACTGCATATTTTCTTAAAAAACTACTTCTGCTACATTGAACTTTCATCCGCCAACACACAGTATGACTATAAATTCTGCTATCTGTAATCACCCAAATGAGGATGGGTTCCCTGTTGAATCTGGTTCCTCTCAAGGTTTCTTCCTATTGCCATCACAGGCAATTTTTGCTTGCCACCGTTACCTTCGTTTGCTCATTAGGGACAATCTAATAATTTTGATTTATACATAATTTCTTACACATTTCATACTCATTTCCCTAATTTTCTTTTGAGTCTGTAAACCTGCTTTGCAACAATATTCACTGTTAAAAGTGCTTTACAAATAAAACTGAATTGATTTAAATAATATGCTATACAAACTAGAGAAGCACACTGCATACAAATAATGATAATTCAATTATTTGTCACAGGTACCTTACAGAACAGTGAATTTATTTTTCTTTAGGGTCAGATCGGATCAGTAATCCAGTAACCTTAACAGAATGAGCCTCCACTGCCCTAAAATAGCTCTGCCCCGTGTAAGGCTCGAACTCACGACCTACAGATTATGAGACTGACGCGCTGCCTACTGCGCCAACAAGGCTCAATGCGTCTAGTGTGGGCCAGAAGAAACATTAGAACAGATCATGTTACGTGAAACAGAAAGAAAGGACCTCATTCAAACCATAGAAGCATGTTTTACAAATGAATATAGTTTTTATTTATTAAATACAATATAGGTGGCACAGTGGCTAAGTGGAGAGTACTGTCACCATGCACTTTCAGGGTCGAGAGTTCGAGTCCCTCCTTGGGTCTGTGTGAGATGGCATGTTCTGTCCATGCTTGGTGGGTTTCCTCATGGTACTCCACAGTCCAAAAACATACAGTACATAGAATTTCCAAACTGCCTATGGTGTGTGAGAGTGTGTGAGTGTATACATGATTGTGCCCTTTGATGAATCATGGAGTACCTTGTGACCCCGAGTCCCTTGGCATAGGCTCCAGGCCCCCTGTGACCCTGTACAGGATGAGTGCTACAGTATAGACCAGAGGTATAGACAATGAATGAGAGAGAGTGTGAGTGAGAGAGAACACAGTATACTCTACAAAATCCTGTTTCACACTCCTTACCAAGTGGTGGCGGTGATGAACCATTTCGTTGCTTGCCAACCGCCAATACAAACCACAAAGAAGAAGAAAACCCAGGAAACCGAGAAAGAAGCTAAAGCTAGTTTCTGGTTATACTTGTTGATGAGGAATGGCCTCTGGTGTTAGATTCGCGCGGTTTTTCGGTGGTTTTGTGTGCGGAGTCACCGTTAGCACTGGCGCGTGCGTGGCAGCTGTTCGAATCTACCTTCACCCGGAGGAGAACATTCTGGAGAGAGGTAGCGCGCGATACCGCCTCATAGTCCGTTATTATTCACATACTGTGATTATCGGTAACAGCTCTATTATTATCTATAACAGCACTGTAACTGTCTACAAGTCAGCTGGGCTGTTTATTGTCTGATTAATATCAATTTTAGTTTTAGTATAGTTATAGTTTTAAACTGTTTTTAGCACTTTTAACTAGTCACAGTTAACAGTAATATTAAACAATTCAGGACAGGAGCTGCCAGGTATCAAATTCAAATTCAAATTTTATTTGTCACATACACAGTCATACACAGTACGATATGCAGTGAAATGCTTATCATTACTGCACATTAGGTGAATTTACTGAAATTTACTGTTATTGCCCCTATATGGCTAGGGTTATTAAAATATAATCATTAAAAATGTTATTTTTTTATTTAATTTAATAAAAAGTTGTATTTAATTTTAATGGTTGTAATTAAATGTAAGTACATTTATTTAAATGTAATTTTATTTTGTTGAATTTAATAAATAATCGTTTAATTGTACTTAATTTTACTTAATTTTATTTTATAAAATGGACTTTATTATTTTTTTATTTAAATGTATAAAAATTTATTTATATTTTTACAATGAATTTATTTGTCATTAAATCTTAATTGTAATTAATTTGAGTGTTTTTATGTAAATTAAAGGTATTTAAATGTAATTTTATTTTTATCAAATTGAAGTAAATATTATTTAATTGTATTTAATGCATTTTATAAAATAGACATTATTTTTTATTTATTAATTGTATTTAATTTTATGTTTACATTGTGTTTAAGTGTATTTAATTTAGTTTTATTTAGATTTTAAGTTATTTTTACATTTAATTTAATCGTATTTAATTTAATAATATTTCATTTTAGTGTATGTAACTAAATGTAAAATTCTTTATTTAAATTATTTTATGTTAAGTTTAATTGCATTTAATTACATTTTATTATAATTTACAAAATAAACTAGCCATTTTAATGTAATGAAATTGTGCGCAGTAAACAAAATAAAAAAATATTAATTTTTTATGGAGTTTTTTTTGATCCAGGCAATCTCCTCTGTCAAACATCTCTCTGTGAGTATAAGCTGGTACAGTATAAGTGATCTATCTTGTTTGTGCAGTAAACTGTGTGTGTGTGTGTGTGTGTGTGTGTGTGTGTTCCTCTCTCTCAGACAGTGCAGCACAGAGAATCATAAAGCTCTATGGGCTGCCTGTGGCTGGCGCTGAGACCAGATACTACACCAATCACATCTTGTCTTACGATCAGAGCAAAAGGACGCCAAGATGGGTGGCTGAGCACCTGTCTGCTGAAAAACTACTTGGTATGTTAGAGGAAAAACTATATATATATTTTTTGCCACCTGATTTTAAATTGGACTCTCTGAACTATGAATGTGGGCATCTTAGAGCTGTATAATAAGAGTTTCTACAATTTTTTTTTACTGTACCACTACCTTAAATAAATTCAAGCCGCAAATCATTTGAGTTGGACTATACCTGAATGAATAACATGAAAACAACAAAGTAAGTCTTGTTTCCACCATGTTCAAAATCTTTTGTAACATAATCCATAGTTAAATTTTTTTTTTTTGCCAGAAAGCTTAGTTTCATCTACAACACTCAAGGTTTTTTTCCCTTTAAACAGTCTTCAGTCAGTTTAAATCAAACCCTGGTGAGTTCCCATTATAAGTGTAGCACTCGCACATCAGAATACAGCAATCTATCCAAAACACCCACTGCAGGACTGCTTGAGTGAGTTGATCTTATCTGCTTTCAAATGATCTCTAGTGCATATTTGTCTCTGAAATACAATATGTATCTAAAAACACATGTCTTGGATAAAGTATTCAAATGCTTTAATATTGTAATTTACAAGCGGTGTTCAAGTCAAACTGGGACTTTTGGTAAAATGTCTTGTCCACAAAGGCATAAAAACAATTCTCATTTACAAAAGACTTCAAGCACACAGTGATGAGACTCTTACTGTAGCTGCTGGAAAACTTTCAAATGGTGCAAATGTTTTAAAAAAGTGTACATTTGTGAATAACAATCCTGGATCGTGTGCTTCAGAGCCCACTGTGGTAGTTTCTGTGACGTTTAGCGATTGGAAAGCCTGATGCTTAAAAAATGGACAGGTAACCTGTCGGAAACTTGCATCTGTCTGTAGGAACTGTACACTCAGTCATTCACGGACACCACTCGCACATTACAGGAACACGGCTGGGAGTTATTGCTACATCCCCTGTCCACTGTACAGTCCTGAGTTCATTAGTGACTTCCTGAGCTATTAAAAGAGTTTCTGGGAGGTCAGCATTTTAGACATGAAGCAGGCAGTCTGATTATGCCTCCGGCGTACTGAGAAAACCATCTACCTTGATGGTATCTAAGCACTAGTGAAGCACTGGGAAAAGTGGATTTGTGTAACAGGGGATTTGTGTATGTATACTTTTACATAACTTCTGGGCAGCATGGTGGCTTACTGATTAGCACTGTCGGCTTGCACCTCTTGGGTCCGGGGTCGATTCCTGCCTCGAGTCTGTATGCATGGAGTTTGCATGTTTTCCCTGTGCTTGGTGGGTTTCCTCCAGGTACTCCGGTTTCCTCCCACAGTTTAAAGGCATGCAGATTAGGCTAATCAGTATTCTCAAATTGCTCTATAGTGTATGAATGAGTGTGTGTGGATTGGCACCCTGTCCAGGGTGTACCTTGCCTCATGCCCTACGTCTTCTTGGATAAGCTCCAGACCCAGTTTTTTTGTGATCAAAAGTCTCAGTTTGACTTGAACGCCTATGTATATTATTATTTATGCATTTATTTAACTTTTTGTTAGCCATGCTTGGCATGTCTGTAAACTTTTCATTTATATCCTTGACTTCTTCTACAGAACCGGTGAACAGGCTTAAACTGAACCAATGTAGTTAATTAATTCAACCAGTTTAATTTTGATTAAGAATCACCTATTAGTCTGTTTACAGAATTCAGTCAATTTTATGCTGAAGTTTTTATTTATTTGCTCTATTGTTTTAATTGACACTTGTGTATTAATTAAATGAACCTAAAGCAAAAAACTTGAAGCTGGTCAGAGATAGGATGACGGAAAAGGATAAACAAACCTTTTCCGAAATTCCTCCAATCATGAGTCTAAAAGCCGTAACTCGGTATAATATTAAATAATTATAGTTCACTCATGGGGAAGATTCTCATGTAGATGGGATGGTCAGGGGTTCAGGAATCTTTAATTTATCTAGACATGTCTACATTCCCTAATTCATGAATGTGGATATGCTCAAAGACAATTGACAGCATTTCGATCAAACAAATCAAATTCACTTTTGATTGCTAAGTTGTAATTTTTTTTTTTTTTTTAGGAAAAGCCGACAGAAAACACTGCAAATTCAAGGCAGACCCGAACGTCCCAGAGCTGTTCACAGCACACAATGAAGACTACCTCGGCAGCGGCTGGTCCCGAGGACACATGGCACCAGCTGGCGACAATAAATTTTCTGAGGCAAGGCAACATTTATTCTCATAAGCTATTATCTCAATGATTGTCAAACAAAATCAACCTAGATCAGATTATACATTTCTTTTACATCCAGGCAGTGTTGCAGTTATAAAGTGTTTAATATACAGAAAAATAAAAGTCTAAATTAACTATAATATAAAAAAGGCTTAGAAATATTGCGTGTGCTTTATCATGTCAGTGTAACTTGTTTATCTTTAACAGCAATCGATGGTGGAGACGTTCTATCTGTCTAATATTGTCCCACAAAATTATGAGAACAACGCTGGTTTCTGGAACAGGTAACGAGCGATATCTGATTATAGCAGGAGGACGATAGCTCTTAGCATTTGCATACTCATAAGAAGAGATTTGTCTTGTTTTAAGGTTGGAGATGTATTGCAGAGAGCTGACGGAGAGGTTTCGAGATGTCTGGGTAATTTCAGGACCGCTTACTCTTCCACAACCAGGAGAGGATAAAAAGAAAACTGTTTCTTATCAGGTACAGGAACATGGTGCACTTTTCTAGAGAGATGGTAAGCTCTCACTTGCAGGGCCCTGGGGACATTAAACATTACATAGAAAAAGTATATTACTTTATCATATTTTTTGGTTTATTTATCTTTAATACCCTATCCACACAAATTATTTCTTAAAACAAATATTCATCACGGCCTTTTTCCCCACACAAATGGTGAACTGGTTAAAAGTAGTATTGGGTGTTTTCCAGCAAAGTTACTCATGTTTTTGTATTTAAGGCTTTAGAGAGAATAAGATGTACCACATTATGGGAAATGCCAGGTACTGTCAGTACTTCTTTAACACTCATCAGTACATTCTACATACGCCAAAGTCAAAGTGCCAGACCTACCTGTTTAAGTTAAACTGTGGAGTACACACACACACACACACACACACACACACACACATTTTTACTATTAAGAGAAATTCATCACAGTGCTCCTAATCTAAAACCCTTCTGTCTATCAATTTTTTTTTTATTTGACTCTAATTCTTTTACTGCTGTGAGGAGTTTTTTTTATTTAGTTGACACTTTTAAAAAGTTTTTTAAACAAGTAAATCCAAATTTAGTTATAAAGTTCTTAGAAAAAATTAATCTTAAACATCTTATCTAGTTTTAATACCAAATAAAAAAAACTGACTGATGTAGAAGCTGGCAACAAGTTAGTTACTTATTATGATTAATAGAAACTAAGGAGTAACAAGTTAGATACTTATTATGATTCATCAGTATAAGATTATTAAATTAGTAGATTGGATAAATTGGTATTGAATATTCAATTTAATTGGTGTTCATTGGAAATTCTACACAGGCCATGTATATTGTCTACAGAAAACAGTCTGCAGTTAAAAGTTTGTTTCTAACTGCTGCAATATATTTGCACCTAGTAAAAATGTTCTGAATAATCCTGACAACTTAAATTGTAAAATGAGCACAAAGCAATCAAGTCAAGAATATATCACTTAACCCCTCTAGGACCCCTCCAGTCTGTCACTTTTTGCAAGTATCCTGATAGCAGATGGGTTCAGTGTATTGAGCTAATTCTGAACAGAACATGACCACTAGATGTCAGCAGTACACTTCTGCATTGCTCCGTGCTTTTACAGCAGCGCTTCATATCAGCAGCCAGTCCAATCTCTCTGCCCAACCAAACTTCACCCCAACCCATTAAAAAGAAAAAGAAAGAAAAATCTAAATTATAATCCCAGATTGTATGAAAAGAGTAACATTACTATTTGTAGCAAACAGTACAAGCAGATGTTTTCCTTTTAAATAAAAAATATATAAAGGAAATAAAATGATTGTAGGTGGTAATATTATGAGTAATATTATTACAACTGAGACGTCAACTCAGGGTGTTATTCCCAACTCAAAAGTTTCATTCACATTTATGAAATGTCAAATCAACATGAGTGCACAAAGTAATTAAAAAAAAAAAGAAGTTCAATTTCTTGCCTTTAAAAGAGTTGAAACTAATTGACTTGCAAAAGTATTTATTTGGTAAATCTGAAACACTGATTGTTGTGTTTTAGTGCTTTTTTTATAGCTGGAGTAAAGTTGTTTTCTGTTAGGATGTAACAAAGCTTTGAGCCATGACACCCTACAGGGCAAACTCTGAGAGAGAGAGAGAGAGAGAGAGAGAGAGAGGAATCATTTACAGCTGCACAAACCTATTGAATAAATAACTCTGCCAGATGTTTCTGAGCAGACTGGGTGGACATGAATGTTACATGGTTGTTTGGCTGATTATTTTTAAGACAGTGTGAATAATCAGAGCTTCTTACTGCCCAAAATAAAGATGAAGCTTAAAGGATATATTCACAGTAAGACTTTCATGATTAGATAATATAAGATGCATCTCTGGAGGAAGATTGACATGTTGCTAGGTGACTTGTTCTAGTAAGCATCACCAAAGGTAAAATACAAAATACACAAAGTATAATGAAAAACAAATAAAAAGTAGATAAAGCTCGATTAAAAAGTGCTACTAAACAGTAAGAAAAAAATAAAGTAAAAATGTTCATTCTGAATTGTTTGACTGTATATAGTGCTTAGAAGTTTGATATGATAATATTTGATCTAGAGTATGTATTGAGCATTTTTTAATAAAGAAAATGATTCTTGGACCTAGCAGTGTTATAAAAACAAACAGTACATATGTTAATATAAGCAGAAGCAAAATTAAGATCTTTAAGACTTTAGAGTGGGCTTTAAACTTGTCCATGTGTGTCCTTTGCTCTGTGCGAGGCATGAGGCGAGCTCCAGCTGGCTAGAGAGAGTTGGCTTTCCGTTAAGGCTAAATCGACTGAGACAGCTACCCCCAGGGCTAGTGTGTATCATAAATTGGCAGCGACAGGAGCCATGTTACCTTGATCTGTGCACACTCAGGCCCTAAGAGAGACGGTAGCTTAGATACATCCCTTATTTCCCTGGTGCCTCTGTGGAATGAAGCAGTTGTGCCAGTGTGGTTTCTCCTGGGCAATTAGCAGATTGCGTTTGAAGTTCTAATGACTTCCTCTGAATGGTTACTGGATTATTATTATTGTCATACATGTATTATTATACACATGACGTTATATTTACCATAGAGCAGACACACCTCTGTGGTTTGTTTGTGTGAGTGGAATGCTTACTCCTTATTTGTAATCAATAAAACTACCCTGTGTTTATGAATGAAGTCTAATTTAATTGGTCTTTAATGTTCCACACATGACTCAATCAGCTGATCGGCAAAGACGACGTCGCCGTGCCCACTCATCTTTACAAAGTGATCCTTGTGAGGAAAGATCCTTCATCAGACGTGCTGGCGCTCGGGGCCTTTGTAGTTCCCAATGTTCCTATCAGTTTCGATCATCAGCTGAAAGAGTACCAGGTGAGCCTCAGCGAGCTGGAAAGAATGTCAGGCCTGACCTTCTTCCCTAAGCTGGACACAAGCCATAGTGTGAAGAACCTTTGCCTTCTGGACTCCTGTGAGCTCATGGACTTTAAGCATTTCACTTTGTACATTACTGGCCGTAAGGTAAAGGGTGTCCGGTCCTTGGCGAAGCTGGAGAAGATCATGGCGGAGCTCAAGGAAATTGGTATCACTCCAGATGAATACTTAAATAAATTATACTTTGAGAGGAAACAAGAACTCTTAGGAAAGGAAAGCCCTCAGGTCAAATAAGGTCAGATAAGGACCTCTGTGACATTTTTTTCTCCGGGTCCAATGTCAGTATTTTTCAGTTGTCTTTGTTATCAGTGTACAGTAAGAGATTAGACATGCCTTTTGACCATGTTTTCAAGAACACAGAAATCAGGATTTTGAAACTAAAACTTTGAGACTGTTTCAGTTTTATGAATGATTTAATTATTATTAAATATTTTAATATTAACAGTTGTTCTTGGTTCTCTAATAATTGTTCTTTAATCGATTATTGTGGTGTTGATTGTTTTGTTTGACTTTACTTTTGTTAAACTATTTATTAGAAACAATTATTCCATGTTTTTTTTTTAGGTATTTATTATATATTAGCATCTTTTGCCATTTTTCATACTGCAGAGGAAATTCAGAAGTAGGTCAGCTGTTAAGGTTGTGTGACTGAAAGCAAAACCTACTCTTCACCCTCCCTCTCGTTATTTTAACAAAGGTACCCAGTTTGGCTGTCATCAACAAAAAAATAATAATAAATGACAAGTTCTATTTCCGTGGATTTCAAAAAAGTGTTGATACATACAGTAGGAAATAATTCCTTTGGAACCAAGTAAGCATAAACAGATATTATATTGTTTTGCAGCCTAAAATAAGATAGAATATATGGTCAAAGGTCTGTGCCAACAAGAGCACCACACACAGTATAAATGGGTCTTCTCCAAACAGCTGCCAAAAAGTAAGAAGCACTGTCTTTTTATGATGTAGGGTTACAATTTTTAATCTTCACTGGAATTAAGGGTCTCAAATATGACCCTAGGATATGTTGTAGCCTGACAATGCCCAGAGCTCCATGAAGAAATGATTTGCCAAGGATGGTTTGTAAGAATTTAAGTGGCCTGCACATAGCCTTGACCTCAACCCCAATGAACACTGTTGGGATGAACTGGAATTCCAACTGTGCCTAAGGCTTACTTATCCAGCATCAGTGCATGAGTCTACTAATCCTTTTGTAGCTGAATGAGCAACTTCCTACAGCCTGGTGGTCCAAAATCTAACTAAAAAAGTCCTCCTAATAGAGGAGATGCTTATTACACGAGCAAATTATAACTAATGTTTATTAAGCACACATGACTGTGATTTAGGTCAGGATTCCGTTAACGATGGGTAATATACTGTAGTGTTTTTACTGGTTGAAAAATTATAAATATTTGTTATTTATATTGTTGACTGAAGACTGAAATTTATTTCAAGACTGAAATTTATTACAGGTAATGTATACATAGTCTGATTTTTATGTGGAGTTTGTCAATAATAAATTAATTGATTTATTATTTTGTATTTTATAACATCGTCTTGATGAGATCGTTTGTCTATAAAAATGTTGAAATACAACATAAAGCATTTAATAGTTGAATGTTGCACTTTAAATTGCAATATGTGTGAAAAAAAATCATGTTTATTTATTTATGATTGTGCAGCCCTAGTTTAAATAATTAAATTAGGCAGGGGCAGAGGTCCTGCCATGATTAAATCCTCTGCACTAGTAAATTTATAATATATATTTCACTTTAAAACCTACATCATTTTGGTATCATTAAAGGTACGATGTCTTGATTTAGCTTTTCGACACAAGGTTATCTATATTCATGTTTATTACAGAGTGTGTACAATAATTCACTCAGGTGACTTGGTGGTCACCCTGTTATTTCATTTGTATCTCCCATGAGAGAAAATCCTTTAACAGCCCTGGACTCTGAGCAATTGTAAGTTAAAATTTTAGGATTGCCAGAAAGCCAGTGTTGAGTTATTGAACTGCTCCAGTGGGACTGTACAATGACTGACCTTGTGCTCTGAGCCATTAGTTGAGATATGCAAACACCCGACAGCTCCCTTGGGAATGAAGAAACTTAAGAAGCAACAAAAACAAAGCTATGTTTTAGACAAGTATCTTTTGACTTGGCATCTGGTGGGAATATGTCAGTATTGCTTATTATATTGAAGCTTTAAATCAATGGAGTCACAAAAATGTTTTGTACAAATGACTCACATTTCCACTGTCTGCCTGACAAAAGTGGGATGCCGAAATTAATTTGATGCATAGTCGAAAAGCTTGATACGGTTGATGTTTTGCATCATGTTTACAGGTGCATTACTCTCAGCCCTGTCTTTATACATTGTCTATTTTTTAAAGAATGTGTTGACTCGAATGCAAACCAATATTTTCTTGTTCACTAGCTCATGCGGCGTTAATTTATATGGCCTTTCTCCTAGAGGTTGTGAGCGCAGGAAGGTCAGGGGTTAATTGACTGTCATGCTAAGTAATACCAAGAAAAAAAGGTGAAAATAAGTTGGTAAGTAATTCTCAATATTTTTGAACACATGCTCAGTCAGAAACAAAAACAATATTGACAGGTTGCAAGTTAAAACTAAAGCACAGAAAAAGACGTTCTGTAATTTTTATTGAAAAAAAAAGTCAAATTACGAGGCAAGTTAAATTTCCCCAATCAACTTGCTCTACATTTTAATTACACAGTTTTTTCTTATATATGTCATTTAATGCCAAGAATTACAAGAAATATTATATAATTGTTATTTAGCTTGCCAATTTGTAAAAAAACTTTTAGACACATGTATCATTACTGTTTCACGCAAATTAAAAAGTTGACATGCTAACCTCAGGCATTTGTTAAGCTGTCACGGGGAGAGAACTACAGTTGCCATGATTACAGTGTACTATTTTCCTGGTTTCTCCTGTGATTTCTCCACTGGCTGTGCTGCCTCAGCATGTTTTAGCTCTGAGACAGTGATCAAGCACTGAGCAATTTTTTTTGCAAGCGAGTCACATTCAGAAGTTTCTTTGCCAACATTGCAACTTCTGCGAGAAATTCTTTTCTCTTATGAAAATATTTTTAAGAAACTAAATAAGTCACCTTTCAGCTGTTCTAAATATTTTTAAGAAATAGTCAGATTAATCCACGACAGAAATGTTAAAGCTCACTGTTTTGCTTCGACTTTCTCTCTGACTGATAATGTGTTTCAGAGGAAGCATTCGAAAGACACCGATGGGTTTTCTGCAGATGTTCAGTTCGCCAGGTGCATATGCATCTACTGTAGCGCTGTAAATCAAGGAAGGATGAAATTATTTGTACCTGGTGATACGATTGCTTGGTTAAATTGTTCCCTGGGTAAGAACTAAGAACATGCATTACAGGAAAGTCACAGAATAAAATGTTGATGCGATAAGGCAATTTTTAAGCTGTCAGAAAGACAGCGATGTAGATATCGGTGCACAGTAGGCTCCTAGACAGTGATCAAGCACTGAGCATTTTTCTCGCAAGCAGGTCACAAGTTTGCAAACATTGCGATTTCTGCAAAATATGTTCTTTTGTTCCTCCATGACATTTTTTCTTTGAAAAGTGGTTTGTTTCTGTAGTATGCCTATAAAAAAACACCACATTGCACATGAACAACTTCTAACTTTTAATAATTAATTTGTATATTAAGGCTTTCAGAGCACCAAGATAAACATTTGCTCAATGTGGACAATAGCAACTAAGTAGCAAGAGTTATGTCATATCCTGTGTTATCTGAGCTCGATTACCTTGCAGTTTAGTTTTAAGGCAAGGACACTGTCAGTTCACCTGTACGTACACGTGCTGAGGTGGAACAGGTGCGTACTTTAAACCTGCTGTAATTAGCAGCCGTGTCCTTGCACATCCTCACAGCTCAAAACAACAAGCTAGGCAACCATTGTTTCTTGCAGATACAGTTCTATTATTGCTTCTTTGTTTTGGATGAATTTAATAGCTGTTTAATTGCATCATCATTTGTGGTTTTGGAAATCTTATTTATTTGTAGTTGTCTCATACAGTAGGTTTTATACTTAGGACTACATAGTTCTATTGATTTGAAAGTAAGCTTCATATGCACAGCAAACCTCCTATTATTGATATAATATTAATAACAATAGACTTTTTTAAAACAACATTTATAATGAAAAAAGAAAAAAACAATAATAAAAAATCCTATTTAGAAGTTATGTCTTGCAACAAATTTTTTTTTTTGAGTTCTGTAGAATCAGTGACTTTAATATGCACAGAATGCTGCAGGGCTCCAACCACTAAAACAAGTTTGTAGTTAGTCCCGTGGAGCTGCTGTTCCCTTTTTGCATTTTGTAATTGGAGAGTTAAACCATTAAAAATCCCACTGACATTGCATCCTCTCATCAGTGTTCATCTAAATTCAGATCCTTCAATGTCATGTGCCTCTTAAAATGAAGTTTCCAAGAAACACTGGATTGTAACTTTGTCCCTGAGGTCTAAAGCTTTAATACAGAGAAAGAAAATACACATTCTGTCCTCTCATGTCTTCTCCAGCATATGATATACTGTACCCACCTTGAAATAACAAACAGTTCTTCTTTAAAGTGCTGTTAGATCCAGCAGATGGAGATATAGTTACCTTTATAACTCACCGTGGCTCAGTGGCCAAGTCAAACTTTACAAATAGTTTTTTAAGCAATGCATGTATGTTGAGGAATTAAATTTTAATTTCGAAGAATGTAAGAGTTCAGCTGTTAGGAAGTTAACAGTGGCTCATAAGGCATAATGAAATGTCAGACACTTCAAGTTTGACATTTCATTATGCCATATACAAACACACACACACACACACACACACACATACTGTATACATACACACATACAAAGAGGCCCATAAAAAATGTATACATTCAGTACTTTAATAGTCCATATTAAATGCACCATCGCAGGTGCAATCTATGCAGATTTTTCACGTTAAAGTGTATATATATTTTTGGGCACCTCTTTATATGTATAAAATTCTTTATGATACATTGAATTTTCCAGAAAAAAAAATTAAAGTAATTCATTTGCCAGATTCCTTTTCTTGAAAACAATGTATAGTTTAATATTAATAAAATGTAAAACAATTAAATAAAATTTAGCTGTGCCTAAAGGGTGTTTAATATTTTTCTGTTTAATAATGATGAGTGATAAATTACCATTTATTTATTAATTTTGTTTTGCAGTTCATCTATTATATACTGTAACATTTAGTTTCTGTTTTTTCTTCTTTTTTTTTTTTTTACTTTTAAAAAAAAAACTTTTTCTAAACTTTTTCTTTTTAACTTTTGAAGCAGTCAGGCTGCAACAAAAAATCTTGCAAGGTGTTTTACACTGAGGCTGCCTTTGATGCCTTTCTGCAAAGTTTGTGCTAGAGGTTCACTTGGTTATGCTTTTCTGTCCAATGTAATCTCCTCTTGTAATAAGACATGGCAGTAAAATGCATTGGTCAGGATATTTTGCTTTTGACGGACTTCGTGAAGGTCTGCTCACAAAGCAGTGAGAATCCCACAGCCGTCTCTTCATGAGCTGCCTTTTTGAATTAGTTTGACTTTGCCATCCTACAAGACTTGAGATGGAAAAAAGGCTGCTGACTTCAGGCATCCTCGGGGACAGTTTACATTCTCAAAGGAGCTTGCTTTGATGTGACTGAGAAAGAGGAAGTGCACACATTCTCTTGTCTGATTGGCTTTTGTTGGTTGTTGTTGCTCTCTCGGATCCTCCTCTGAGACAGGACTGTTGGCCTTCATCATTCGCTTTTTCATTTTGGTGGAAGTTATGTGACTTGGACATATTTACAGATATAATAATCTAAAAAGGTTTTTGTTGGTTTCCTTAAATAAGTTCATCCTTAGCAAGATGTTTGAATCAAGCAGTTACAAACAACTTGTTGGACAACAGTGAGAAAATTGTGTGCAGGTGCTTTAGTGCGGAAGACTGCATGATTGTTTGCAGAAAAATTGGAAATTTGCCTCTTTTTTGATTTATAATAAAAGACATAACATGTAGCAACTTTTGTTATGTTACACTGTATAGTGTACTTTTATGGGGTGTAGGGAGCCATTTGGGAATCAACCTCGCTTCTCAGGAGATGGTCTCTCGGGGCCTATCCCCATTTTTCTCATCTTTGGCTTGGGTGCATACACAGTTTTATGAGTTATATGATAAACTGGTAGTACTCAGGGATTTTTCGAAACAAACTATTGTGAACGGACCACAATATTTTGTGCTGTCAATTGCAAAGCTCACTGTGAGGATGCTCACAGGTATTCTTTGGTTGCTGGGTTTTTTATTTCTTCAGTACAAATGTTGTTTCTTAACCTCCGTTTGATAAATTGGTCCCTATTTTAAAGTCAGATGTGTAATTTATCAAAATGAGAAAAATAAAGAACACCCTTGTGGAAAATGTAATGCACAGTTGGTTAGTAAGACATCTGTCTTAGCATGGAAGTGAACAGAGTTAATGTCTTAAAGCATGTAATTCTGTAAATATATTCAGTGAATATATAGAAATGGGTTTACAGTTATTGGGAATTTTTGGGGAAAGTGGATAATAGAAGAGAAATCTAACTTGATTAAAGTAAAATTAACGTTTAAATTATAAGTCATTAAATTATAAATTATAAATGAAGGTTTCAACATTGCTATTACAAGGTACTAAATGTAAGACTGACTAAAATAAATCATATGGCCAGAATTGTCCATCTTTTGGCCATATAGTGCATTTACATGTAATAAGAATTCCGTCATGAAAGTGCACCTATGCAGAAGGCAAGATCCATGAAAATTTAGTTTGCCAAGTCTGGATTTGAAGATGGGTCAGTTAAACATGACAGAAGGCAAAGAAACTGGATTGTTATCCAAGAAGGTACTGAATGCAAAATACAAATGCTACAGTGTGTTAGAAAATATTTTTGGCCTTTTGAATCAATCTTAGGTAACGTACATTTTATATACAGACAGTAGACAATACATGGGCAATACACAAACCACAAGCACTATGCAGATTAACTAGACAGAATTTGTGTACGGATCAATAATGTACATATTGTAAGTGTGCACTATAGTGCAAACAGCAATATGTGCATCACATATGGGAATAAAGTTGTGATGTATGACTGTTTGTACAGTAGTACATAAGAAGTGCTACTGTGTGTGGTAGCACAAACAACAGTGTTGTTTATGTTGGTCTCCCACTTCAGGTCTGGGAAATGGTAATCCCCAGAAACTTAAACAGCTCAACGGATAAACACAGACCGAGGACTTTTATGAGTAGAAGAAGTGCTAAGGGTGTCTCCTAAAGTCCCAACAGTTTCGACTGTGTTCATCTTCAGGTTGTTCTGATTGTACCCGAGTACCAGCGGTTCAGCCACCTGCTGATATGCAAACTTGTCGTATCGGTTGTGTGTGATGACTGTAGTGTCATCTGCACATTTCAGGAGTTCAACAACTGGGTCCTTGGAGGCCTAATCATTAGAATAAAGTGAGAAGAGAAGTGGGGAGAGGACACGTCCCTGCGGAGCACCAGTGCTGACTGTCTGAAAAACAGAAGTGACTCCCCCACTAGAAGCTGATGATCCACTGACAGATTGCACAGGATACAGTGAGCTGGGGGAGTTTAGAGGAAAGGATTTCTGGGATGATGGTGTTAATTGCCAAGTCTGCAAACAGGATCCTTAAACAGCCAAGGATGTCCCTGGTCAGCCAACAAGTATCAAAATATTATGCAGTTTAGTGTTGCACAGTATACTGATACTAATCCTGTGAATGACCACTTGATCTGGCTAATAGGAACCTTTCTCTTTAAGCACACGCCTGCCAGCAGTGATGATATGTAACAACCACATTTGGGAAACAACCCTGACTGAGTTTTGTAATGTTAGTTGTAAGCAACAGGTAGAGTGCGGGCTGTGTGTTTATTTTGTGCTGAGACTAGACTTGAAGAGACTGCAGCAGCAACCTAAGTTGAATATGGAAATATTTCGGGAATAAAGTGGGTGAAAAAGGCGAGGACACTAAACACTGCTGCGGACATGGTGTTTTATAATGTCTTGCAACAAGTGAAACCTGGCCAAACATTGTCTGACAACATCCCAACCCAAAAAGGGATTTAAAGACCAACAGCTGATGGTTTAAGTAAAATTAATAAAAGATTCAATAAGCCCATATGGCACAATCTTGCACTTATTTTTTTTAAAGAACTTTTTTTAAAGACAATGTAATGTGTATACAAAGATGAAAATTGGGACACAAAGATTGAAGACCAGATATTTTATATAATTCTTATATTAATAATTTTCTTGCTTTCTGTGAAAGACATTAAGTAATACAATTCTTTTTGTGTTTTAATGTAAACATGTTATTATAATAAGAAATTATATAAATATTGTATACCAAGACTGGGATTTAGACTTTGTTTTCTTGATTCTTAAAAAACATGAGAAGACTTTGCGGTGACATTTTTAAAGCAAAACATTAATTTTGTGACCGCAGATGCTGTAGAGGGAATAACACACCCAGTTGTTACTGTGTGTATCTAGGACATTCGTGAAAAATGAAAGGAAAAAATGCCATTCCTTAAATTCTTTTGCTGTGCACACAACAATTATTTAATATGTTCTTATTAAGCCATGGAAATTATGTGTTAATAATAAAACTCTGAGGCAGCAGAGTGTATTCTGTACTACTTTGTTGTGCGAGAGGGGAGTAAGGCCCCTTGGGGCATGACTCTATAAGACCTCTGGGCAGTGTGCTGTGGTGTCAGGTGCTGGGATGTTAGCAACGCATCAGTCTTGTTTGTCCGGTGCATCCCATGGGTGCTCAGTCGGATTGAGATCTGGGGAATTTGGAGGTGCACCGGGGGTTCTGACACCTTTCTATCATGGCCAGCATTGACTTTTGTCAGCAATATGTGCAATGTTGACTTTTCTCTGGGTTCAGATCAGACAGGCTAGCATTTGCTCCCCACGAGAATAGATGAGCCTTGGGTGCCTATGATCCTGTCATCAGTTGGTGAATAATTGATAATCAGTTTACCTGGAGATGTAGTGTTAGTTTTGTGGCTTATTTGGTGTATGTATAAATTGTATATAATAGACTCATTTAACGAGACGCTCATGTACAGTATACCTGTCATACAGTAGTTTTATCAGCCACTCATGAGGCAGAAGTGCATAAAATCAGCATGCAGAGACATGTCAAGTTTTTTTTTTATTTTTATTTTTTTATAAAAAAAGCAAAAGCATGCTTGACCACAGCAGTTTCTGAAATATTCAAACCAAGCCCATTTGGCACCAACAACCACGCCATGGTCAGTCTCTGAAATCACAAAGTTTATAATTATAATATTTGATTTGAACATTAAGTGGGAACTATTGTGCACGCTCTACTCATTTTAAAAAAGTGAGGAAAATTTTATCTTTTTTTCCCTTAATGTGACCTCATATACAGTAAGAGGATTCCCTCATTTACAGAGACAATGAAAATTAGTCTTCGGAAGAGGTATGAAAAATGCGTTTGAGAAGCATTAATAGTACATAGTAAAATATGGGACCTTTAACTAAAGCTCTTGATCGGTATCTTCATGTGCATTGTACTACCACATGATTGGCGGATTAAAAACCTACAATGATAATTGTGTGTTGCACAGGTGTTCCTATTAAAGCGACCAGTCACTGTATAAAATAGAGATTTTAGGGTCATAAGTTGCTTAATCATTTTCTGAAGATCACAGAAGCTTTTAAAGCTCATTAATTATGAGTCATCTTAAAAAAAAAAAAAAGAATTTATATATATATATATATATATATATATATATATATATATATATATATACACACACACATTGGGGCAAAAAAGTATTTAGAAAGCCACTAATTGTGCAAGTTCTTCCACTAAAAAAGATGAGAGGCCTGTAATTTTCATCATAGGTATACCTCAACTATGAGAGACAAAATAGGGGAAAAATCCAGAAAATCACATTGTAGAATATTTAAAGAATATATTTGCAAATTATGGTGAAAAATTATTATTTGGTCAATAACAACATTTCATCTCAATATTTTGTTATATACCCTTTTTTGGCAATGACAGGGGTCAAGTCTTCACAAGGTGTTCACACACTGTTGCTGGTATTTTGGCCCATTCCTCCATGCAGATCTCCTCTAGAGCAGTGATGTTTTGGGCCTGTTGCTGGGTAACACGGACTTTCAACTCCCTCCAAAGATTTACTATGGGATCTGGAGACTGGATAGGCCACTCCAGGACCTTGAAATGCTTCTTTCGAAGCCACTCCTTTGTTGCCCGGGCGGTGTGTATGGGGTCATTGTCATGCTGAAAGACCACGTTTTATCTTCAATGCCCTTGCTGATGGAAGGAGGTTTTTACTCAAAATCTCGCAATACATGGCCCCATTCATTCTTTCCTTCTTCGAAAAAACAGCATAAGGCATGATGTTTCCATCCCCATGCTTCACAGTAGGTATGGTGTTCTTTGGATGTAACTCAGTATTCTTTCTCCAAGTTGAGTTTGTTTCATCTGACCATATGACATTCTCCCAATCCTCTTCTAGGTCATCCAAATGCTCTCTAGCAAACTTGAACATTGGCCTGGACATAAGCAGGGGGACACGTCTGGCACTGCAGGATGTTACTGATGGTAGCCTTTGTTACTTTGGTCCCAGCACTCTGCAGGTCATTGTCTAAGTCCCCTTGTGTATGTCTTTTATTTTCTAATAATTGCTCCCACAGTTAATTTCTTCATACCAAGCTGCTTACCTATTGCAGATTCAGTCATCCCAGCCTGGTGCAGGTCTACAATTTTGTTTCTGGTGTCCTTTGACAGCTCTTTGGTCTTGGCCATAGTGGAGTTTGGAGTTTGACTGTTTAAGGTTGTGGACAGCTGTATTTTATACTGTTAACAAGTTCAAACGTATGCCATTAATACAGGTAACGAGTGGAGGACAGAGGAGCCTCTTAAAGAAGTTGTTACAGGTCTGTGAGGGCCAGAAATCTTGCTTGTTTGTAGGTGACCAAATACTTACTTTGCCAAGGAATTTGCCAGTTAATTCATAAAAAATCCTACAATGTGATTTTCCAGATTTTTTTTCTTATTTTGTCTCCCATAGTTGAGGTATACCTATGTTGAAAATTACAGGACTCTCTCATCTTTTTAAGTGGGAGAACTTGCTTACTTTTTAGCTCTACGGTGTGCGTGTATGTGTGTGTGTGTGTGTGTATATATATATATATATATATATATATATATATATATATATATATAAAAAACAGTAAAATTCTAATCTTTTTTTTTATTATTTGCCACAGTTCTGTAATTATTAATCAAATTATTTTAAAACAAATGTTTCATTATTTTGTTAATGAGGCTTGGGTTGTGTAAAATGTTTGTTGCCATTCCTGCAGTGGTTCAGGTAATTCTGAAGGGTACACAGAATTTTCTCACTAAGGTGTGTGTGTGTGTGTGTGTGTGTGTGTGTGTAAACTTACAGCCAGAGTGAAGCAAGAGGGCTAGCCTCCGGAGGGTGGGGTCACTTCTCCCCACTGAGAGAACACACTCATCCTCCAGCACCGTCCAGGGAGCTCATCAGGACATTGCTGTCATAGTAACCCCATACAGCAAACAACACACTCCTGGGCCCCCATTCATCTGCTTGCAAGCAGCCAGAAATGGACTAGGTAGGAAGTGTGCAGGGTGCAAAAAAAAAAAAAAAACATGAAAGAGAAGGAACTACTATCTGCTCATTTGTGCATTACCAACACTTCTAACTAACAACTCCTGACAATTGACAATTTTTCTGCATCCTTTACTAAAAGGAGTATGCTTGCTTTAACATCACCTTGTTCTTATTGAAATGGCCGTTATACTCAACCCCAGGCAAATCCCTTAATACTAAGCATGCTTCCTTTGAGATTTCTATTTAACGAGTTCTTGCCAAATATCATGAGTATAATGCTCACAGGAAGTGAGATGCTATTAGCCAACCCAAAATGCATACATATTCAAGGTAAGCATATTTGTGTATATATTTGCAGCTTCAGTGGAATGATGCAATGCTGCTTAAAGTGTCCTTTATATGGCAGACTGGCTTAATGCTGCTTTTTCGAATTAGAGGTCATTGCAGACTATATTCATTTTTATGTTGTTTTTTTAAGCATATATGCTTAAAAAACAACATAAATGAATATGGTCTGCAATATGGTTAAAACAGTACTGTGCAAAAGTCTTAGGCGCCATATTATACAGTATGCTGTACCAATTTTGTTATATATGTTTATTATGTCTGCATAATTATGTACAAAATCATTCACTATTTCCATATAAACGTAAAAAATTATAAATAAATAAAATTACAGGAGGCATGGCTGTAAAGACAGAAAATATAGTACAAGACATACAAGTTTTTAGATGGAAACAAAAAACCTCATTTACCCTCCTGAGATTTGCATAAAAATAGAAAGGAGCGAGTGTGACACAGTTACCAGAAGAACTCATATTCTCCAGCAAGCTCAGTAAAACCTAACAGCTGTTTTCTTATAAAACTGCACAAATGTGTGTCTAAATTTAGAGTAAAAATGAGTTTTTACTCTAAATATTGACTGTATATTTTATTACTCTTTATTACTCTTTATTGAAGTTTATTTTATGCAGAAATGTTTTTAAAAGCATACCATATTGAGCAAACCTTAGGTTTTTGTTTTCATCTGAAAACTGGTCTGTACTATATATTTTTTTATTTACAGCCATGCATAAATTCTCCTGTAATGTTATTTATTTATTTACTTTTTAAGTTATATATGGAAATACTGAATGATTTTGTACATAATTATGCAGACATGATAAACATATATAACAAAATCGGTACTGCATATAATATGGTGCCTAAGACTTTTGCACAGTACTGCATATATAGTCATTTTGTGGTGCCTAGTAATAGTTATGTTTTGAAATATATGCTGATAAGTAAAGTGTAGAAGTTGTTTCTCTAAATACATCAGGACCTACAGTATAAAAAAGCTTACTTTTGTTCCTCAGAATGTAAGCTTTCAAAAACAACTATAATTGCCAAAGAAATCAGAAACCTTGAAAATATGAGGCTTGTACAGTGTCTAATGCTGTCTACTTGTTCACATTTTCAGCAACGAAATCTCTTGAGGCTCTGACTGACCTGGCAAGGTTCTGTAAGGAGTCATACAAGTGCAGCGTTGACACTCAGGAAAGTGTGTGTGTCTTGGTACAAATACAATGCATGTGTGCACATAGTGTCTTTGGATGACTTGTGAGGCAGTGATCACACGATTCTTGTGTCATTTACCCAGGCTCTAACTACTGTACATCATGATTGTTACACAATGTACAGTAGTTAACGTGCTGCAAGAAACTGACTTGTGAAACAATTATGTAATCTGGCTATGTGTTGCACTTAGATGTCTGCTTTGCTTCCTGTATCCATATTGTGGCTTACTGCTTGCACTGGATTGTGGGTGTATTTGAGGTTTCTGTTGATGACCATAATATCTAAATGAAGATCTATGAGAAGATTGTTGGTTCAGCTTTTACAAAACAGCAAGTGTTCCTTAGATTATATTATAGGATGGGTTTCTTAAAATTATAGCACGCATTTGGACTTGTTCCACTGAACGACATCCATAGTTACAGAAAACATTATCCTGTACATACTGTATAAATACAAGTTAATTAGTCTTAAACACTAAACAATTTTTACAATGTCTTAGCATATAGGTTTTCTTATTTTATACAAGTTTGAAGTAAGTTTGAACTACTTTTCTTTGCCTTCTGGAGCCATTAGACACATTCAACCTGTTCCAGCATGACATGTCCCCTGTGTCCACAAAGGAAAGTCCATAAAGAAAAGGTCAACCTGAAAGAACTCTAGTGACCTGATCCCTGACCTCAACCCCACTGATCATCTTCAAGAATGAACCGGAATGCCAACGTGCACCACTTGACATCACTTGACATTGCTGGCTGACCTTACTAATGCTCTTATGGCTGACCGAGCACAAATCCCTACATCAATGCTTAAAAAAAAAATCAAACGAGAGGCCTTCCCAGAAAAGTGGATATTTCCCAAGTAGTGTATATTTTGGGTATTGTCTCATTCCGTTTGTATATATGCTTAAAGCAAGCAAGCAAAGATCTTAATTGGAAATTGTCACATAGATCGGTTATGCTTTAACAAATATTTTACTTACCCTCCTGTTATATAAAATGAATATGTGTGTGTGTGTTTGTGAGAGATCTCTAAGTAAACTGATAGCCCCAATTGTGTAGCGTTGACGAGGGGAAAGTTGACAGCACAGTGTGTGTTGTGTGTTCACTTTTAGCCTTCTGTAGGTAAGGTTGAACTTAGCACTATAAATACCATTTTCTTGCACCCTGCTGGTTTCCTGGTTCACTGATTCAGAAACATAGTAAAGCAAAAAGTTCATAGATACCTGATCACCACAATTATATAAGTTTTTCTGACATCCCATTACAGATTTAGTTTCTTTGTGGCGTTATAATAACCTCCACTCTTCTAGGAGGGCTTTCATTAGATTTTTGGAATGTGGCTGTGTGGATTTATGTTTATTCAGTAGAGATGGGGTAAAATCGATTCAGTTATGAATCGCGATTCTTTTGTTTGCCGAGTTGCGTATCACTACATTGACTTCAAAATTGATTTTTAAAGAACTTATTACATGTATAATAGAAATGCCTCGGTCGATCAGCCAGTGACCAGAATTGGCTGCTTTTCAGCTTGATCGGACAAAAACCAATTCTGTGCCAAGTGCATGAGTTTCTGAATGGTGCAACAGAAATGTATTTTTATGATGTATGTTATATTATTCAAAGTTGCAGGTGTCCCTTTTTCCTCCAAACTCTGTGAGTGAATTGGTCTCGAAACCAACTCATTACACACGTCTCAAAACACTGCGAGTGCTATTCAGTCTCGAAACACACATTAAATGCTGCACATGGTCATGTGCTCACAACGGCTAAACACATGCTCAAGGCATTTTAGGTGGAGAAATGGCACTGGTATTTATAATCCTACATGAGGTACACTCTTAACTATTCCCACACTGGCATCTCATGTGGTAGCAGTGAGTTTTTTGCTAAGTTTGTGGAAAATGTGGAAAAAACTATATATTAAATGGGGAAATTTATGATCATGATCATGATTATAAATTCAGAATCGCAATATACATATTGTGATATATTGGCACCTGGGTATTGTGATAATATTGGGTCTGATGGTGATTGGTGATTCTCATCCCTGTCATTCACCCTCAAGAGAATAAATGAAGTAAGGCACTGTTGTTGGGCGAGGAGGCCTGGGGCAATCGTAGTTTCAATTTATCTTAGAGGTTTTCCCTGCGGGTGAAAAGACACCATATACAATTGTGTGCTTCCAACATTATCGTATTGGTTCAGGGAAGATGCATATGGGTTTAATGGTAAGGTGTCTACAAACTTTTCGTCATATAAACTACAATTCACATATTTGCCTCAATCCTCAGTGCTACTTTGAATACTACAGAAATAAAAGGATTGGTTCTAGGGTTGGGCAATGTCGACCAATTTGGCATTGTACGATGTCTAATGTAAAACATTGCGATGGACGATGGCATCGTCATCGTAGGCGGTGGGGGGGTAAATTATGTTGTTAAATAATTAATTTAAAACAAAATGTTTTTTTTTAATATGGTTGAAAAGCGTGCACATAGTATGATTAAGTGTGTGTTTTTCGCGAGCTGGTTGCTGCTGCGGCGTAGGGGCAGGGCGGAGGATCGCAAACCGGCTCAGCATCGGGATGTGTATCGGCACTCGGCGATGGACGATGGCATCATCTATCGACCCAACTCTAATTTGTGCCTCATCAGTAGAGTTGTTGGTGGTTTTTCGGGTGCACCCAGTAAGAGGTCGCCACAGCAACACACACAAGCTTGGCACAGGTTTTATGCCGGATGCCCTTCCTGACGCAACCCTCCCATTTTATCCGGGCTTGGGACTGGCACTGCATCCAGTGGTTGGGGTTTGGGCACTGGCTGGGAATCGAACATGTGCTTTCTGCATGGCAGGTAAAACACCTACCACTGAACCACCAGTGCCCTGTCAGTCAGTAGAGTAGTACTTTTTAGAAGTTTAAAAAAAAAAAAAAAAACAGAGCTTAGGCAAATGTGCAGTGTAATAATCCTCTGGTCCACAACTATTCAATTGCCATTAATATGATTAAATATTAATATTAAGTAGTCTTTGAGCACTGAGTAAATACAGTGTTACATTAAGTTCCATTAAGTAATCAATCATACAGCTTATTGCTTAGAGTAAAAAGTCTTTATTGAATAAAACTGTTTACTGTAATGGTTTATGCACCAAAGGTTAGTGAGCTTTCATTTATAGACAACCACACGCTTTGTGTTCTTTCAGACATGTAGTCAACAACTCCCTGAAGCCACGGACATCACCAAATGCTGTTTCTTCAATTAAGCGGCTATGCCAGGCTTTTACTGCAGCGGTCTTTTAGTGGCTGCTTGTTTGTAGGTCTTTTTGTCTTCTGTTTTGTCTTCAGTATGTGAAATGGATGCTCAGTTGGGTTGAGGATACAACCGTTTAAGAAGGTTACATTTCTTTGCTTTGAGTTGTTTTCTGCGTTTTCTTTTCTTATTGTTTGGGCCAATATCCTCCTGTTTTGTGAAGCATCCTATTGGTTGGAAATTATAGTTCTATATACTCTATAGAGAATGCATCTTGCTATTCTATTCATCAACAGTCACAACATTATTAAACACCAGCCATACATGCCTATGCTATAAAACTCACCTGTATGTTTGGCAGGCGATGTGGTACTGTATGGTTTCCAACATGAGCCCATCCTTTTCTTCTCCATGCTTTTTTCCCATATTATTCAGGATAATTCTGTATCAGAACTGGGCAGGCGTTTTTCTAAATAGCAAAGTCTGGCGAAGAAATTAGTAAGAATTTTCATCCAGCTGCTAATCAGACAGCTGTCTAATTACTTTTGAGCTTGTGAAAATGGAGAGACTGTTAAAAATGGCTGCAATTCCTAAATGGATAAGATAACATTTTTGATAGAACCCTGAATCAAGGCTGAAAATTTATAAATCAATTACATCCTGATTTCTTGACTTTAAATCCACTGTGGGACGAAATAATATCATTGTCCAAGTACAGTATATATGGACTTAACTATATGTTGACACCTGACAGTTACACCCTTAAGTGGTTATTTCTTAAACTGTCTTTGTGTATTCTCTCACTGTATACTAAGGAAACTAAAGAGCCTAAACATGTTCCAGCACAACCCACATGGGTCAAAATGTGCTAGAGAGCATTTAGTTTGATGATCATGAAGAATAGCACAAATATGAATCATCCCAAAAATAAAAATAAAATAATCCTGGAAGTGACAAAATATAAATTATTGTTGAGAATATTGTAATAAATAAATATATTTTTTTTTAATTAAAAAAGTTAAATCTTCAATTTTGAATGAATAAGGAATGTCTTCTTTCATACTGTCCTTCTTTGGACACTCTTGTTCTGTATTTCTGTGTCCTATGCTTAAGGATTGTACTGTGTGGCATCATGGTATAAACGAGCTGCTAGATTGAAACTGATGAACAAGGTCTTGTAGGGTAGCTGGCTTCCAGTTGAACACAATGTCAACATGCACTGAGTTAATGTGACAACTGTCTCAGCCTTTACAAACTGTGGAAACCTGCAGGCAGGCAGGCAGAACTAGTGCTTCAGTGCCATTAGTGCTAGAGTACAACAATAAGACTGGCCGAGACTGGCCATGAGTATTGCATTTTGAATATATGTGCTGTGTTATGATGTTAATGACCAATATGGAGTAACATTGCCAAATGAGTTGTGTTCAATGGAATAAAAGAGACATGCTCACAGAAGCAATAAATCCTGTTGTTTATTTGACTATAGATATACATATTCTAATTGGCCACAATGCTCTTCAAAAAAAAAAAAAAAAGAATAAAATAAATAAATAAATAAAACGTGGATCTCTTTAAATGTCCTTATTACAAGGACTACAGTCGAAATTATTTCATTTGTATTCCCTTTCATTTTTAAAGGAACAGTCGGGGGGGAAGAGGCGTCGCACAACAGAAATTTACAAATGTAAAACTTTTTTTTTTTTTTTTGGAAAAACAACTTTTCATATTGCAGCATGCACATTCTAATAGTGTAAAAAATAAATAAATACATACATAAATAATAAACAGGCACAAAATTATTTGAGGGGCAAATAATTGAGGCCCTATGGTTTGACCTCGGAGAACCTCCAAATATATATGTACCTTTAGTACTCCAGATGCTAACTCTGGCTCTGTTTTGGTCATCCGTACCGGCTTCTAGCTAAAGGTTTTTAGCCCTCTGAAGCCCGATACTAGATCAGATTTCGCTATTCTGTTACGCACTTTTCTAGCTCCCCTAAGCAGCATCAGAAATTTGATCACTGAAATTTTTTAGGAAAAAAATGTAAATAAAAACTACAAGTTTAGCAAATTCTACTATTTATAAAATACACTGCTTTCAGATAGCTAATATTTATACATCATATATGCAAAGCATAGACAAAATATGCCTTTAAATTCCTGTATCTGCTCTTGTATTGCACAAACTGGCATCTTAAAACGTACAGCAGATAGAAAAGGTTCCCTGTGCTTCATTTGTGGGTGATTAAATACATATTGTGTGAATCTCCAATCAACGTGGGTACCAAAGCATTATTATGGAAAGTACATTCTTTAACATGTGCAGATGGATTTTTGAGGGGTTGAGGGGGAGGGGGGGGAGTTGTAATCAACATCCAGACAGAACATCCATATGTTTCTGCAAGAAAAAAAAAAATGTAATAAATGCCATCCCACTTTATAAATCCACACTTTAGCTGTTGCATTTCACTGAACACTCTGTTGTAACCTGTCGTGCATACTGTAAATGTTTTATCAATTAATATATGAAGGCTCAAAACTGAAAATTTTTTAAGATGTCCAACAATTTATATCCAAAGTTGAAAAATGAAGTATGTTTTTGCTTAAGCTGTCCTTGTCACTATGAGTTCTTGGGATAAAGGAAGTTCTTATAGGTCTTTAAGTATTTTGCAGTTCAGCAGTTTGGAGTCCTGCTATATTGTCAATTTATCCTCTTTCTATTGTACTTTGTCTAAAATTACAAAAATATGAGGTATGCCTCCAAGAATAGTCGCTTCAGGTCGTCTTTCTCTCGTCTTCTTGTTGAAACTAGACTCTTTGGTTCTGTATAAACCAAACGGGAACAACTTGAGAATGATGCTAAGTGCTCAACAGAAGGAGGCCCAAGATTCCCTCCCCTAAACGTCAGACTGATCCGGTCTGCCTCCATCACACGCAACACACCTGGCGTTATTAAATATTGCAAGAAGTAGCACGTTACTGAAGTTAGGTGTATATACACAGCAACTTATGCACATACTATCTTGTTAGGATCTCAGGTGTTTGACACACACACAACACACACACACGTTATATAAGCTTATACACTCAGCTTCCTTCTGGATAATATATGGCTACTTTCCTTTGCAAAAACAAATACAATAACCAAAGGGATTAATTTTTTTTCCCCGCATGAATTCCAGTCGACTGTATTTTGGATGAATTTTCTGTTTCGAAGTGAGAAAACATGATTATCATATCAGCTCTGGTGGAACACATTGTAGAGTAGAGATCTGAGGACGGGACATCAGCACCTATTTTAACCTCACCCTATACATGGGTTATTCTAAAGAAGCTCTTTCCAGGAAGTGAAAACAGTGTTTTCTTTTATTTATTGTTTTTTTGCCATTTGTAAATATATTATTATTTAAAAGGTATACAATGCAAGCAATCCTCATACGCATCGCCTCATACGAAACAGGATCATCCGTTGCTTCTGTGAATCTGACAGGTTTGTTTCTCGAGGCTCACAGAATATACATTTCTTCCCAGCAAAGACGCTGCACACTAATGTTGGTGAAGCAAAATGTTCCTTCAGCCTTGTAAGACAAGTTCCAGATGTCTTTGACTCATTCTGTAGGAGTGATTTCATTTTAGGTAAAAGCCCTTTTGTATTTCATTAAAACATATTCTTATTCCTATTTCTTCGAAAAATTCACAACTCTTATACATGCAGAGCTGTAGTGTTTTATTCTAATAATGTTCTTGTTTATGATAGCGAACATCTAAATACACTTTTATAGCATCTACGTATAAATGGGTTAACAGTGGGAATTTTATGCCACTTTTGTTTTCCATGCTCTTTTGTTATTTAGGAGGGTTGCTTGTATTATACATTTGAATTGATGAAAGTGATCTGCTCAAATGAACTGAAATGGATTGAAGACTACAATAAGTTTAGATAGATGACAGGATTACATTACATGGAAATGGTTATTGACGTAATCCTCAGGCATGAAACCGCTTCACCGCGTCGTTCGTCGGTGAGTCTTTCGCACCGGTGAAGAGGAGTTGAACAGGATTTAAGTTCTACCAGGCACACTTGGGGTCTATTGCTACAAAAACAGCCCTTCAACAAACGTGCTAACCTGACTTGAAAAAACAAGTGGATTAATCTCTTAACATGAGTCTGAGATACAAAACAAATGTTCTGCGGTAAAGAATATGCCATGGAGCCAGCAAGAGATTCCCCCTTAGACATCAAGTTGACATAGTATAAATGACACAACTTTTTTTTTTCTTCTTCTTTTTTTTTTTGGATTTAAATAAACATTTAAAATCAGATTTTCTCGAAAGGTAGCAAATTATTGCTGAACTCAGTATGTGCAAAATAAGAATTCCTTTTCAGCCTTACAAAGAAAAAAATGGCCATTACATCTCTAATTGATGCGTTTTCCAACATGCAAAAAAACAAAATACTCACAATTAAAACAAATACACAAAAATGTTGACATGTGCAGAATGCTCGATACTTTGAATGCATGAAAGCATGTGCAGTCTTTTGGTAGCAGTGGATGAAGGTGGATGTTATACACAAGAGATTGTTGCTGTGTCATGTTTGATTGTCTTTTACTAGTCCTGATTATAGAATCCCGTAACCAGACCAGGCTATTTATGAGAGACTGGCTTATAAATATATGCAAAAATGTGGAGAGATACAAAGAACAAAAAAAAAAAAAAAAACTAAGAAAATAAGTACTGGCAAATGTTCCCACCTATCATCTTGCTTCCTCTCTCATCGCTAGTGACACAACCTGGACTGGACAAAAGTAATTTTCATACCTAATTTCATCCAAAGTGGTGTTTTTTTTTTTTTTTGCAACATGAGCAGTTGGTAACTATATCTCTAACATCTTGCATTTTCTACAGAGTGTGAAATCTGCTGTCAGAAGGAAATCACACCAATTTAAGTAAGACCTTTTTAATAAACTCAGATGGTCAGGCATACTTTGTAAATGTTGATAAACTGTATTTCTTTCAGTCTACTATATGATTAGTACATCTGTGATATAACTGCAGTTAACTGCTGCAGAATCTCACTCATGCATATAAACTGAAGCAAAGTTAACGTGAGCTGTCTACACTTCCCCCTGTATATCCAAACAAAATGTGAAACACAGGAGAATTAAAAACATCAACTTGTCCTACAAAAAAAACTTGAAATCTTGATGCACAGTCACATGTATCAAGAGTTTTGAGTGCTGTTCGAGCTATGTTACATTCTGTAAACAAAAAAAAAAAAAACAAAGTAACAAGAAGATTAACGTGTGAGAGCATTTTAGATTTAATGTTATAGAAATGTTTCACGGTCTTTATCAGGGTCAGCTTTGCTCAGGTCACTGTTCCTGGGCTCAGGTATTAGAGCTTGGAAAAGCTCACTAGTGGCTCTTGTCACACTGTCATAAGACGGCGGTGAGGAGGTCGAGGACAGAGCCTCAGTCTCAGGTCCATAATTCTCCTTCAACATGAAGGCTATAAGTCCTTCCTTCTCTGGTGGGCTGTCATCCTCACTGCTGGCAGCTCCCTCTACATTGATCTGTCGATATATGAACGAGGCTTGCCTCAACTGTCTCCGGAGTAAATGCCTTCTGTATGCCCTCTGTATGACAATTGATGATACCTCCTCTTGCTTACGCCGTAAAGTCGTAGTGATGGGTTCGTAGGAGATTTTGGACGGATTTGCCATCATAAACTTCTCCTCCATCTGTTGCTTGAGAGCATCCATTTCGTCCGATTCCCCCAGCACGCGCTTGGTGAAGGCGAACAAGATGTCCAGGCAGTGAATCTTGTCGCCACTCACCATGGGCAAGTCCATAGAAATCAGCTTAATTTTATTAGGCTTGGCAATACGCAGCGGCTCGGATAGAGAATCCGCGAAATCCGAAAGCTTAGCGTACTCAATGAACTGCGTGGCCTCGGGATCAAACTTCTCCCAGACCTCATAGAACATCTCAAAGTCATCCTCGCTCAGCGGCTCGGTGCTCTCCTCTGTGGCCACACTAAAATTCTCCAGGATGATGGCAATGTACATGTTCACCACAATGAGAAAAGAAATGATAATGTAAGTAACAAAGAAGGTGATGCCTACTGAAGGGTTCCCACAGTTGCCCCGGACCGTGGTGCCTATATTTGGCACAGTGGGGTCACACTCTTCAGGGGAGTTATTCAAAATGGGACTGAGCAGGCTGTCCCAGCCGGCTGATGTTGTTATCTGGAAAAGGCAGATCATGCTGTTGCCAAATGTCTCGAAATTGAACATGTCATCAATTCCGCTTTGTTTCTTCACGTAGGCAAAGTTTGCCATCCCAAAGATGGCATAAATAAACATGACTAAGAAAAGCAGGAGACCTATATTAAACAACGCCGGTAAGGACATCATTAAGGCAAATAGCAACGTTCTGATTCCTTTGGCTCCTCGAATAAGGCGAAGGATACGTCCTATTCGGGCCAGTCGGATCACTCTGAAGAGTGTTGGTGAAACAAAGTATTTCTCAATTATATCTGCGAGTACAATGCCTGCAAGAAGGAATAGAAAACAAAGTCAGTGATTTGGCAAAATACATGTGTACAATAAAAACAATCCTGTCCCAGTAGATTATAACTCCAAAATCCCTGCTATCTGATATCACCTAAATGAGGATGGTTCCTCTCAAGGTTTTTTCCTACTGTCCTGTCATGAAGAGTTTCTTGCCACTGTCTCCCCCGGCTTGCTCATTAGGGACAGTCTGATGATTATAATGTAATAAGTTTTCCTTATACTTTTCAAACTAATTTCCAAAATTTTGATTCTGTAAAGCGACAATGACCGCTGTAAATTATCCAGTCAAACTTTCCAACTTTAGCAAAAAACACACCCTAACCATGTCCTGTTACCATAACCATTCCTTAAACCACACCTTTTCTGGTTCATGCTCCTAAACATGAATATGTGTTTGGCTTGCTCTGTAATATTGCCTACTTGACAAATAGACACAATCATACATTTTCTTTTGTGCTCGCAAGTCGCCAACAACTGTCAGATGACTCAAACTTCAATCACTTCGCAATCGCCTGAGCTGACAGACTTGATTGCTGCAATTACCTTCACCTTAACTCAGGCCCGCGTTTTTTGCAGAGGTAGTCACTCCATCTCATTGCTAACCCTTTGTCGGTGTCATCTTCTTCTATCAGGGACATCTACACTTTAAACTGACCAGGCTTGCTGCTTGCTACTCTCTCTCTTGGTAGATATAGTGCTCAAGAGAGCATTGGAGGTAGACCTTGATAAGTCAAGCCAAGGTTACGTTGGCTTAACAGTTAATCTTCCTCATGTGGCTGATGAAGAGCTTTTCTCCCTATGGGAATCGGGGAATTCTTTAATTTTTTTTTTAGGTGTATTCTGTTTTTCATGTCGATGTCAATGCTTTAAATAACCAGTTGATATAAATCAGCAAGAGCTGAGCCTACTAGACATTCTTCCTATTTTATTACTTTTACTTCTACCCCAAGCTATGACAAATTTAATACCTGCTGGATGTTATGGTAATCAGTATTTAGTAAAATATGCTTAGGGGCTTTGCACAAACTCTCAGTCAGAGTCCTGCCTTTATCTTACCCACAATGGAGAGAATGACTACGACAAAGTCAAAGATGTTCCAGCTGATGGTGAAGAAATAGCAGCGAAGGGCGATAATCTTAATGATGCACTCAGTGGTGAAGATGATAATAAAGGCCAGGTTGATATTATACAAGATGGACTCCATATAAGGGGACTGCTCATCTGTCTCCACCATCATGGTCAACATGTTTAGGAGGATAAGCAGCATGATGATGATGTCGAAGGCTTGTTTTGACACCAAATCGAAGAAGAATCCCTGAAAGGAGTTCTGGATGGAAGAACAATTTTTGTCATCATTACTCTTTTTATTCATACACACAATATTGGGAAAAGTATGTGGACACCTAAACATAACACCTATATGTGGTTCTTCCCTCAACTGTTACCACAAATTTGAGAGACAACTTTAGTCTAGAATGTCTTTGTAGGCTGTAGTTTTAAAGATTTTCTTTCACTGGAACCAGTTAGTTAATCATGTTCCAGCATTCCTGATCTTAACCCCACTTAACACGTTTGGGATAAAATGGAATTAAACTCCATACCAGGCATCTTCCTTTTAATTTTTGTGCTTTGTGGGTGATAAGCTTAAATTCCTACAGATGTAGTGGAAAGCCTTTTCAAAGAGTGAAGGTTGGCTGTAAGGGAGAACAAACTCCATATTAATGGAAATAGGATGTTGAGTCATCAGATGTCCACTTACTTAGTCACATGAACTCATACAGTAAATTCATGAACTCCCCTCTTACTACAATAATTTAAAAGCTACATTTTAAATTTAGTTAATAAAAAAAACTTTATTCATTAAATCCAAATATGTGTAGTTCGTAGAGATGAGAATCACCAAGTACAATTTTATTATAATACCTATAAACCGGTTCGATCTTTATTGTGACTCTGTGAGTATCATGATCTTCTAAAGATTCTTACTTTATATATTTGTTTAGAATTGTAACAAAATATATAATTTTTTTTTTTTTTTTTTTTTTTTTTACAATTCTACACACATTTAGAAAATAATTTGCTCACACAGGATGCTGTGCTGGCTGTTAATGTGTGAATAGTTTAGAGCACACCACCCTTAGGAAAATATGCCAATGGCAACATTTTCCCACCTCAAACAAAACCATACACATGCAGTCCCTGATTTATGAATAAGTTCGGTTCCAGGAGCACGTTTGTAAGTCCGATTTGTTCTTAAGTCTGACAGAGTGAGTCTTATATGCCTTTGACATGAATATACAATGTTAAGCATACAACTCCACTCGACTGAATCTGTCCCCTTTCTCTACATTATACATATCAAATGTAAGAGTGTTGTCTCTGTGTGCCTTTAAATCGTGAGGGAAATCCCAGACGCCATTTTGTTTTGAACTGTGAACCCAGTTTTGTTAAGGATTATCCAAAATTAGGATTATTCACCAGGACAGCTTTACAGAAGAGACATTTTCTATCATCGTGCTTCCGGACTGATTCATTGAAAACAGTGAGGCCAACTTATTTCTACCACACACATACTGTATACCGGACTTTAGACATTTTATACATTCATTTACACACTGAAAACATGAATGTTCGTTAATCGGAGACTACCTGTATAAATTTTAAATCAATCGGGAAAAAAATGTTTTGGAATGAGTGAACCCGTACATCAATTGCCAAGTTTTTCCCCATCTCTAGTAGTAAGAAGGGTAATGTAAGTTATCATTTATCAGACCTTATTTTATACACAAGTATATTATAATAAGTATAATTTATTATGTATATTGCAGTAAATTCCAGTATGTACTGTATTTCGCATAGATTATTATTATTTTAATTTTTTTGGTAAATCATTGAGTTATAGAGTCATATAGTACCGTAAATACTCACCATGGGCCGAGGAATAGGTTTCTGGGGTTTTTTTGATCCAAGTTTTTTCATGGCATTATAATATTTTTTCTGCTCTTCAGTCATGAAGATGTCCTGTCCCCCTAAGTGCAGAAGAACTTCACTATTATTATTGATGCATAGCAATATAACATACTGTATAATGCTTTACAAGAAATTCTAGTCCAGCTTTTTAATTAATACACATTGATACTTATCTTGCGTTTCTGTTGGTTGAAGTTGTCAATGATCACACCGATGAACAGGTTTAGGGTAAAGAATGACCCGAAAATAATGAAAATAACAAAATACAGGTACATATACAAGTTGACCTCCTTAATTGGCTGCTCTTCCACCTGTCCAAAACAGACAATGAGAAATTTAGGTCTGTCATATGAATTTTCCACAAATGTGTATTCCTGCATTGTAATTATTGATTTGTTCTATACTTACAGCTCGTGAATCCACTGCTGCGTACATGATGTCCATCCAGCCTTTAAAAGTAGCCTTAGCAGGGAGAAAAATAGGCTTAAGATTTTATGTTTCTATTAGTCACATGCATGTGCTAATTATACCTTACAATAAAACATTACTAACACACATGACGCTAGTTTGTGTGTTTCCTGTTAGGACATAGACGTCTACAGGACATTCCTATATCATCACTCTTCCTTTTCACTGTATGAAACTACAATCTTATATCCATATCTGCATCCACCTCTCTGTCAGTAATGGACAACTGAATGTTCGCTTCTTTTCACATCAGGTATGAAGAGAAAAGAAAATCCTTCCTCAGCCAGTCTGAATAGGCAAGTCGTGACCAAATATGGATGTACATCCAAATGCATGTGTTTATTATTATCATTATTTTTTATAAAAAGAGAGAAGAGTTGGAATATTAGGTGAGCCCTCTTTTAGACCAAGTTTTGCCTTGGTTATCAGTAATTATAGGGCATTTGTGAATTGGCTAGGACTGACTATTTCTAGATGCAAATGGAAGGTTTGTATTGAGTCAAGTCAGAAGAAGGTGATGGAAAGGAGCTAAGTGACTTGTTGCTAGGCTACCGCACCAACTAAGTTAAAATGAAGAACAAAGTGCATGCACTCTTGCTGAGAACAAAATTCTGTATAATGGCCACAGTGATAGCTAAAAATAAAGTTCCGCTGACTTGTTGATTGATTCGTACTCATGGACAAGCAGACGTGGGCAGCGACAAAGTGCAATACAGAAAGAAAAGAAAGTTTCACACTGAGCTGTGTGTGAGTGAGTGTGTGAGTGCACATTTGGTGAGGAAACGTTCCTAAGAGGTAAAAGATCACTCACCACTTGAAGTAGTGCAAGGTATCCAGCACCCACATTATCGAAATTGACTTTTACTTTTGACCAATAGTACTCTGTATCATTCATAGACAGGCACTCGGATTTGTTGTTGATGTGTGAGGCGTTGTAAATGAAGCCCGAGCGGCTGATGCAGCGGCCAAATTTTCCAGCAAACAGGTTCACGCCCATGATGCTGAAGATGAGCCAGAAGATGAGACACACCAGCAGGACGTTCATGATGGAGGGGATGGCCCCAATCAAAGCGTTCACCACCACCTGGTGCCCATGGATACAAACAACAATTAGATTTTTGAAAGGGAATGGACAGCATCTAATCTGTTTAAGACTAGCTGTAAATTTTAATACTTATATAAACACTACGCTCTTTTACAATCCTTATCAGTAATGATTAAACTAATGCATCCACAATTTTACATTAACCTTTACAAATAAGATATAAAGAAGGATGAAAAACATCATGGGTGATGGTCCTATGCATCCAGAAAGTGAGAAAAGAAGAGAGAGAGAAAGAGAGAGAGAGAGAAATACAGGTTTGTACTGGATCTATAGGACCACCTTAAGCAGCAATAGAGTAATACTGGTAGGTAGATTACAACATCAGGACAGACGGAACACACTCACACAAACAATGACACCTAGAGTATTTATGCAGTGCATGTTTAAAGTCTCCTGATTCTCATTCCTGATTCTGGTTCTTTTTTGCATCTGCAATATTTTTTCAGATACTATGAAGTGTGGCAGAGATTGGCCAAACAGCTGATCCACTGTGAATGAGACTGCACATTCTCCCTCCACGTAAACAAGGCCATGTGCCTCAGGCGCAGCTGCTGTTAACATGCTGTGACGTCTGATTGTGTTTGCCAAATCTACAGCAATATAGAGGGAATTCTGTGCACCTCTGCTAAGTTACAGTGAGATATTTATCAAACATTTTATGACAGTTATCGAAAGTTTTCTTGGAAGTTTTTGAAAGAAGTCTCCAATGTCAGTGAGACACAGCTATAACTTTTATTTTTCTGACACAGGAGAACGGAACTGAACAGATGACTTTGCATTTCCTCTTTAACATGGCAAATAGGATATACACCGATCAGCCTTAACATTAACACCTCTCCCAGGTGAATAGTATAACGTTGATTATTAATTAAACTGGTGACCAGTTCATAGCAACCAATAGCTTGGGGACCAAAGGCCATGCCACAACCCACAGCACCAACATTTTGGTGCCAAACACCAAAGCACCCCTCAAGAGGACCTGCGGACCACATGCTAAAGGGACCAAAGTAATTTTTTTCATGTGAAAATTTTTTTCTTTGTCCAGGGTATCAACCAGCCTCTGTCAGCATTCCTTCACCTCACAGTGCAACCTTATGCAACCATCCACATTTAATTAATCAGACCAGGCCAACTAATTCTACCTTTCCATGATTCTGTTCTGATGCTGACATGCCCATTGTAGGTGCTTTTCTCGGTGGACAGCGGTCTTCATGGGCACTCTGACTGGTCTACAGCTTCACAGCCTCATACACAGCAAGCTGTGATGCAATATGTGTTTTGACACCTTCTATCATAGCTTTACATTTTTCAGTAATTTGTGTTAAGGAAGCTCTTCAGTGGAATCAGACCTGGTGACCTAACCTTCGCCCCTCAACTGCATTAGTGTGCCAATATATAAATATAATGTGCGCACATGTCTTCCTGTTCACTGGTTGTTCATCCTTGGACCACTCGTACATTCTGGCAACATTTGTAACATGTTTTGAAGATGCTCTGCCCCAGTCATCTACTGTAGCCATCACAATTTGGCCTGATCGTTTCACTCAGATTGTTTTTCTGCTTTTAACACATTAACTTTAAGACCTAACTGTTTACTCTCTGTCTAATATATCCCAGCACAGGTGCCATTAGATTATCAATATTATCCACTTCATCTATTAGTAGTTTAATGTTATGGCAGATGGTGTATAATACATACAGTAGCTAATACTTCCCATATGTCTGTTAAAGGAAACGAAAGATGATCAAGAATTGATTTTGGAAATTACTTATATACTGTTCACTTTTAGTACCACTGATCTTGCTACAGTGTCGTTTTATTTATTATATAGTTCACGATACTGTAGTGATCCCCAGGTGACTGCTTAAGAATACTGTCAGGAAAAACATGCATTTAACGCCATAGTAATGGTTTATAAAACAGACAAATTTAACAGAGGATACACTGAGTGATGTACATCTGCATACAAGACATTTACATTGATGGAAGCATTATAGTGACATATACTGATAAAAGCATGATGCAGGAATTATGATGTAATACTGATAAGATGATTCACTTCCATCTGCTGAAGTCTGGTTAAAAGAAGTATAAATAAGTATGTAGACAGTGGATTAAATAAATCAAAGATTATTAAAACTTAAAAGAACATTGAAAATGAACACTGGACAGCATTTTGTGATTATGTTGAATTATGGTCCTAATAATGGTCTAAATAATTCAACTTATATTACTAAATATTATTAGTATTTAGTAACAGATTTAGTGTTTTATAAAAAGCAATTAGTAACATTAGTTAAATAGCCGAGTACAAAAATAAATCGGCTGGATTGAAGTTGTATTTATCTTTTATTTTATCAAGATTTAAATTTGATCTGTTTAGTCTGCTGGTTTTAGTTTTATTGTAGTCTAATGGCAACACTTGGCTTGTTATATAATGCCCATTCTTTTGTTATACTATTTGTGTCTATGTACAGTAATGAGTTTTGGGGTTTACAGTTATGTTTAGATTTTTCTTTTCAAAAATGCACTGAAATTAAAAGGGGTAAATGGTGTCAGATAACAGAGGACAGTGAAGTGGCACATGGAAATACAGAGACAGACAGACAGGCTCTTACCCTCATGCCTTCAAATCTGGACAGAGCTCTTAATGGCCTGAGAGCCCTGAGGGTCCTAAGTGATTTGATGGCAGCCAAGTCAGAGTAGCCTAGTGTGTTGGCTACGAGGCTTACTAAAGACACCTAAAAGGAGCACAGAGAACGGAGGAGACAGAAAAGATAGAAACGCAGTATTAGCAAGCTGACCAATCCTGCCAGGTACAGGGTCCGTACACTTCCTGTGGAGGTAAAAGGAAAGGGTTTCCTGCGTCTGACTCATGGTAGCTAGATAAAGGAACAGAGGTGGTTAAATAGGTTTAGGAGCTATACTTGCTGTCTCACAGGTCCATGTGTGATCAGTCCTGAAGAAAACACAAACGTTGTAAGTACTGGACAGACATGGAGAGAAAGTGTGTGTGTGTGGGGGGGTGTTTAGTAGAAGGCTTCAGGGACCCTGGGGGGAATAAAATTCTTACTGAATGACCTAGCAATCACTAATCTACAAAAGGCATCACTTTGTGGTTAAGTGGCCCGTCAGTGGCACGGGCCGGCCAGAGAAATCCTTACCCTCATGCCAGCAAAGCGAGATACGGCCCGTAGCGGCCTCAGTGCCCGAAGGGTCCTTAGAACACGCAAGGTGCCAATTTGATCATAATTGAAGGCACTCGCCACCAGGCCAATCACTGAAATCTGTGTAGATTGAAGTGTAGTTTGTTCTGTTAATGCCAAGATTATATGTTATTGCTCAAGTTACAAAATGCTACATGATATTTCATTAGCTTCGTAGAAAATGGATTAGCATAACTATCACTATAATATATTATGCGTTTTCCTATATAGATAAACCTCATTTTCATCTTCCTTTCATCAGTTCTTAATAGAAAAGAGAGAGCTCACCATTTGTTGTCTTGTGCCATGCTATTTTATTAACATTAGGGAATGTCCAAACCCATAGAGAAATATTACTAAACATTGCTTAGATTATATTCATAACGATAAGTTATTGATTTAACAGTACAGGCCATTTGATTTGGGATTGAGGGAGTAAATTAAGACATGCACTGGAGAAGTATTTGGTCTTGTGCATAATATTTGTGGAGCTATTAAAAGAACGTTAAGGGGTTAATATTGCTATACAAGACCGTCTGCTTATTGTTATTATTTTTTAATGCATGTGCGCAGTGTACTGTATCTGCTCTAATTGGCTCTTTTATACAGTAGCATTTACAGTTACAGTATAGCCCACACGCTACAATGTATAATACTGTAATAGACGGTGTAAGGAAATAGTGTAATAGACAGTGTAGGGTTTGTATAATTTGCTTTGCATTTACACTATATGAATAGTCTTTAAATGTGTATTTTAATATTCAGCCTTAATTACATAACTTTAATATAAATGATTTATTACACATTTCATTTGCAAGTTGCACTCACTCACTGTCCGCCCTAAACTGCTATTGTCCACTATACCACTTTGTCCTGTCACAGGGTCGAGGGGGCCTGGCGCCTATCCCAGGAGGCTTAGGGGACAAGGCAGGGTACAACCTAGACATCGTAGGGCAAGTACACACACACACTCATTCACACACTATGGGCAATTTGGGAACGGCAATTAGCCTAATCTGCATGTCTTTGGACTGTGGGAGGAGAGAGAGAGGGAGAGCCTGGAGGAAACCCCATATGCAAACTCCATGCACACAGACTCGAGGCGGGAATCGAACCCAGAACCAGGAGGTGCTTGGCAACAATGCTACCCACTGAGCCACCATGCCTCCACGATGCTAAAACAGTAATTATAAATTAAATGGCTTGCAAAAAAAAACAAAGCTTATAATTTTTTTTTGTGGTTAATCAGGTTAATCCCACATTAAATGTAAAAAAAATGTAAGCTTTCTTTGTGCATTTATTCTAAGAAAATAGAATTGTTATGAAAATCTATTTTGTATAAACCTTTGGCAAATTTAAACGAGTTTACTTAGATCAGTTATTGAGCCAAAGAAATTCATATGAAGAAAATATCACTTGAATCTTGATAAAAATATACACTCAACTTGACTGTTTAAAAACTCTAACATGGTCATGACGTCCTGAGTTAGTTAGCCATCAATGTCCAAATTAACCACAAGGACAGTTCTATAATTTTTATTAAACCCAAAGATATCAATAATGCATAGAGCAGTATTGTGACCTGCACACATAAAACGGTAAGAAAGAGATAAAAAATGACTTACATCAACGATTAGAAAGTCAAGCCAGCACCAGTAGTTGGTGAAGTACTTCTTAAAGCCATACGCGAGCCATTTGAGTGTCATTTCCAGGATAAAGATGTAGGTGAAAATCTTGTCCGCAAACTCCAGCACGGTCTTGGCCACTTTTCTCTGTTCAATGTAAATGTCTTCAAATGCCTGTCACCAGAGCAGAAAGGACAGAGGTGAAGTTGAGGACAAAAGTGTGCTTGCTTGTGTGTGTGCGTCTGTGTGTGATAAAAGTTAATCCAACATACTAGCATTTTACGTGACAGCATCTGTAAGCTAAATGTGCACAGCTGATGTCCGATGACCCCACGTTCGTGCTAGAGCTGCTGGGCTGTCTAGTGCCTTTGACATTAATGAGCACAGACAGAGAAGTGACGAGGAAAACACTGGCTAACATGTCACTGAGTCTCAACTGCCTTCTACATGCCCTCCATCAGCTGGGGAAGAATTACAGTACTAACAATCCTCCAACTCAAACTGTGATGGGACCCTTTTTAAAGTAGGAATTATTTAACTCTAGTTTAACTCTTGTCCAGCTTTATATTCCAGTATAATTAAGTAAGGAATAAAGCATGACTGGGAGTGCTGGTAATAAAAGAAATTAAGTGAGAAATGTGTGAGTACTGGTAACAGCCTGAATTCGATAAAAATGTATTTTATTAATGAATGATGTCATGTTTAACCATTTAGAGTTTAACATCCTGACCTTCTCAGCATAAAAAGAAAAAAAACATCATTATAAAAGCAAAAGCAGAAATGGAAAAATAAAATGTAAACACAAAGTCTGTTTTCCTGTAGACTCTCATGTAGGGGAAATCCACACTGACACTGGAGACTCCTTCCATAAATGTTAAAAGAATGTGTCTTTACAGGAAACTTCAGTATATCAGCATAATTTGGTGTTAATTTTAAAATATGTATCTATATTTTTATTATATATTATTCTATTATAATATAGAAAGATAAAGCCAATTTCGGGGGGCTCATTCATTGCTCATTCATTCTACTATTACCATAAACTTCAAACACTTTTGTGACACTTACCTACAAAATATCCTTGTTAATAACTCACTCATATAAACCTACGATTTGCGTTACAGCCAAAAGTCTAGTCAGAGCTGCTGTTAATAATCATGCATTCCTGTCTATATATGCAAATTAAGATGTCTGGTATCATCTTTACTAGGGAGTAGATTTGTGGCAAAAAAAAAAAAACAGGGCTTATGCAGAAATTATACATGGGAAACGAGTGAGATCTGCATGTCTTATCACTGCAAAACATTCAAAACGACCTGAACCATATTATGAACCATGTCCAAATTGGTGCACAATACAGTGAGTCATTAAGAAAGTCAGCACTAAGCATCTGTTGCAATTTGCTTACCCACTGGTTTTAGCAAAGTTGGCTATTTCCACCCCACCACCCCTTTTTTTCCGCTTACTTCGCTTTTCATGTGCGATAGTTCAATTCTGTATGAAAGAGCAGCTGTTTGCTGAGGAGGTGTGGGTAAATGCCACCAAAATACCAGGCAGTCTTGTTCACCTGGCACCCAGGCCCTCAGACAGGCCAGTGGCATTAGCCTCTCTTTGTGAGTCACTCACTAACAAAAGGCACTCCTGTGCAGTTAAGAAGGTTCTGCACAGTACGAAAGTTAAAGGTTTTGCAACCTTACATTGTAGCGTGAGCTTTTTTTTCCTGCTCTGACATTTGTTGACTCCTTCATGTGGCACTCTTAAGAAAGGCAGCTGTTGGTGGTTAAAGAAAATGCGTGTCTTATAGATCAGTTGGTTCATGGCAATGCTTTCAACGTGATCTTTGCTTTACAGTGAAACACTTTCCCGGAATTGTCAAGTTCTCTGGAATCTTCTCGCAGATCAACCATTTCCTTCACGTGTAAAGATCTTCAGAAGATATTATTCCTCAGCATCGCTAGCAGCCTGCGGCATCTGTAAGAACTGATCAGCATCAGCTGAGCCGTTTTTTTCTTCGCCTTATCATAGCTTTCTTAGGAAGATGCCTGATCCTGGATATTAACCACCAGACAGGAAGTCGGACTCCTCTGGTCGAAGTAGCAGAGAACTTTGTCAAGTTTGTAGGCATGGAGAATGGGGAATTGTGGTGGCCTTAATTGATGCTGATAAAATATAAGAGTTCCTATTGATATTTCATATAAGAAGACTAGATAAGCTGTATACGATTCTTGCTTTCTTAACTCCTAAATGGTGTGAAATTACTAAATGTTTAGTTTTTCACTGGCTCTGCTCAGAAACATCTCCATGATCTTAAATTAAAAATATTTGAGCAAATCCATTACTCACTCACTCATCGTCTATACCGCTTTATCCTGTATTCAGGGTTGCAGGGGTCCTGGAGGCTATCCCAGGAGGCTTAGGGTACGCCGCACCCTGGACAGAGTGCCAATCCATCACAGGGCACACACACTTGCACACACTATGGGCCACAGTTAACCTAACCTACATGTCTTTGGATGGTGAGAGGAAAACGGAGTGGAAAACCACCAAGCACAGGGAGAACATGTAAACTCCATGCAAACAGAGAATCGAACCTGTACGGGAAACGAACCCAGCCCGTGGAGGTGCAAGGCGACAGTGCTAACTACTAACCACTAAGTCACTGTGTCGCCGCCAAATGTTGGTGTAATTGTGGGGACATTATTAGAACCATATTTTCCCAGCCTCACATGACAATTTAAGTAAACAGCTTTTCCGGAATAAACCTTAAGCTGAACATTGCATCTATTGAGTTGTGTTATAAGTGTAATATTTTGGGTTACATTTAATGTAATGTATGAGTTTTGTGTTGGCGGTGCTCAAGCTCACCAGAGCGCCACTGCTCAGCAGGATCATGAAGATGATGAATGATTCGAACCAGCTGTGCTCCACTATCTGATAGCTGGTCTTCCTGAGCCGCCACCACACCTTGCCCAGACCTGCACTGGTGTCAATTTCACAGCACTGGAAATGACGGATGCACACTAGCGAGGGAAAAGAGCAGAAAACAACAGTCACACACAGGGTTTTAAAAAACGAGTATGTACAGTCTCAAAAGCAAATTAAACGGTAGTATTGTTACAAACTGAGCAATTCTAAGCTGCCTTAAATATAAGTACATATCTTCAGTAAACGCATGCTCATCGAATCAATCAGTGATACATGGCTGTTATGTGACATGAACCCAAGCAGCATCAATGACTCTTTAAAAGCCTTCCATCTATAACAATAGGTCGCAAACATAAAATCACATTTCAGCCTCCCCTGGGCGTCGAAGTGTCTCCATTACCGGCATTTGAGCTTCTCCAAATTAACTTATTGCCTGTAAACTTAATAACAGGATTATGGTAGCAGGGGCTTCTCAATTCAATTTGTACTGATGCTCCAGCTCTCTGTAGGAAGTCTTAGACATTTTAGCACCCCTGCATCATCATTTGTCAAGCAATTAACAGCTATCACAGTAGAAATCACACAGCTCAATGACTATGGCAAGCACTGGGAGTTACTCAGACTGATCTGATCTGGCAGTGAACATGCTAAGGACACGGAGTACTAGTACAGTACTTTACAGAGAGCTTTTTATGACACCTCATGTGGCAGATAATTATCTGTTTTCTCTTTACTTATCTTGACAATACACACACCAATTAAATGAGTTTGTCCTTGTAAAATGTTTCTCTTCTGTTCTTGGTTCTGCTTACACACCTTGCTCAATTTCCTCTTTAATTCAAGCCTAGGTTGTGGGTTCCCCTTGGGCCACCAGGGTGTCTCTGGCCCCTCTGCAGGGCCTCTAGAGGTGTGCTATGGTGTCTGGGACCATCACCTTGTCAATGGTTTCTTTGGCTACTGAGGGTTGCGAGGTGGGACCTCCATGGATTGGACTTGTTTGTTTAGCACATCCCATGGGTGCCTAATCGGATTGGGATCCAGGGAGTTTGAGGCCGGGTCAGGGGGTTGGTCTTTTTTCTGCTGGGCCACGTGCATGGCCAGCAGTGGTGCACTGGGTAATCAGGAGCCTTTCCAGCATTAAAAATTTTATGAATGGGTCCCCTTGGGCATGGGTGAGCCTTGGGTGCCCATGATCCTGTCACCAGTCTAATGGTGTATAATCGATAATCAATCTTACTTAATTAATCTGCCGATGGAGTTAATTTAATCATTGTATATAACCTGCACTCCATGCATTTGTATTCAATTTAAGCCTCCCTTAAACAAGCAGGTTAAATACACTTTGCGGAAAATGATGTGGTGTTGAGTTGAGCTGTTTTAGAATATACTGTGGACATTTTGCACGATATGTATCAATATGCAGTAGACATCTATCTACACCTGCTTACTGAAGGCCAATGTTATTTTTTAATCCATTATAATAGCCTATCTTGGTTGGCACCATCTGAAAGGCAGTCCAGTTACTTTGTGTTGACCCCCATTTTCTCCCGACTTGGTCATTTGTCTATTTCCATCCTCTCTAATATCCCATGGCTGCTACCACCTGTGGACGGTGAATACTATCCTAAGCGTGTCTTTCTTTGATGACATGTGAACCGCAAAAAGCATCACTTTTAAACTAATACTGATGTTACATACCATGGCATCCAAGCACACAGCTAGTATAATTGTCCATCTTATTATAAACAAGCTCACAAATGTCCATGATTGAGTATTGTCGTCAATTATACTCTCCTGGACTCCAGGCCGTGAGTTGCCATGGCACTGTCGAGATTCATACCCAGGACCTCCCGTCAACTTGGAGATCTGTTGCACCACAAGACCAATTCATTCATATTTATATATTTTTAAATATTTTACCGTATTCACCTTTAAATAGAATTCTCATGACAGTGGCTTAATGCCAGCGAACGGAAAAACCTCTGAATGACTCTGCGTTTCAGTTCATGTAATAAGGTTATATATTTATATAAGCATTATTTTACAGTAATCTGCCCTTTATTGATTACCATATATACAAAAATAAGCCCAGGGTTTCTTAAAGTCATGTACTGACAGCTGATTGGTCGAGCTTCAGTACATCTGATGTGATTGGTCGATCAATGAGTTTGAAATTAAATATGCAGCATCAGTCATCACATTACCTGGGTGTGTTTCAATCCTGACAGACATTTTTAGATCTTTGCTGATACAGGATACATTATTTAATGCCCTGTAGACCTTTTAAAAGTCAGTTTATTGTTTAATGTCTTATATTAAATAGCCTTTGAAGGTGAAGCCAAAGACACATCCTCCTGCCAAACCTAACTGAACAATCTCTGGCAACGTAGAAGGGCTTGTAAAGATTAATGTTCACGCCGTGATTATTGTGAAATACCAAATAGGCTTGATGATCTGCATGATTTTATCACAGTAAACACTGTCTTTCTGGCATTATAAAAATCTACTTACCATCAGGGAGACAATTTTCAGGGTCCATGTCCTCCTCTGCCATCTCGGAGTATTCATCTTCCGCCTCTCCAGGCTTTCGGAGGTCAATTGTGCTGCCCTCGGATAGGCTGATGTCGTCACTCTGAAAGCCAAGTGAACCAATCAGTCTGCTGATTGCTTCTGTAACACTTCTAAATTATGGTTCTTATAAGACACTTGGGCTGAGAGGTAAAAACACAAGTGATGTCTGACAAGCTCTGGCTTCACTCTTATTATTTTATTCACAGAGTTAAATATTCTGCTGCATCTCTTAACAAGCAGTTTTACTAAAAAGCGCAAGAGTGGGCGACATTTAAACTCAGAGCCTATACATCAACAGGGTGTTCTGTACAACATCGTTCTGGGCTTCTACTCCATGATTTTGTATGTATATGTAATTTTGACATATAAATCAGTGTATAATTACGAATTACAAATGTGTAATTAAGTGAATGAAGCATGTGTGAGTGACATTTTAAAAAAAGATAATTAAGATGAGCAGTTGGTAAAATTACATCTTAGATTGTATTCTAAATGCATGTAGTTTCTTGGGATGTCATGACCTAAACACCACTGTGGAAATCCTTTTGAGGGGTTTAAGGTCTGGGTAGGAAAAGCAGGATGCGAGAAAGCTATTTAAGAGAATTAGAAGTTAGGCAGAGAGCAACAAACCAGCATAATCCATTGTTATACAACAGTTACTTTAATTGGACAAGAGGCATTCCAGGAGTGCTGATGTACAGCATAACAGCACTGGGGCTTATGCGGAAGGATATGTGTTGGCAGAGCCAAATAGGTAATTAAATAAACAATGTTGATAATAATTTCTGTTTGTACGAGCCTACGACTATATCACAGCTGTGCTGATTTTATGTACACCAGCACTGAAAAAAAAAAAAAGCCTGGACTTTACCAAGACAGTAAAAGTCTAAACGGACTAATTAATCAAGGAGGAGACACCGATCAAGTGAATCAACAGAATGGTGCTGTACACAATACATAATGGGGTAAACCTGTCAGTCTGGTAATAAAAGGCCGAGATCAGGTTTGTAACGTCTGTCATATAAGTCCACTTGGAACTTGGTGAAAAGAATAATAATTAATGTCTATACAGTATTACACAGTAATATGCATTTTCCCTAGTCTCAAGTTTCCAGCGAAGATCTGATAACATTCTGGGTCAAGGGCAGATACATTTCAAGATCATTATGCAAAGAAATGTAATTCTATTCAAACACAAGTCAGACAGTACAGCTTCATCAACCCTACAAAAGATTTAACAGATTAAATTCAATGGCAAATACGAAGAGAAAGTTACATTAACACTGGGCCAGCATGCGTTCTGACTAATTCTGCTGAAGCTGCCTTTGTTTCAAGCACTTTATGTCAGCATGGGATATGCATTTGCCACATCCTCTTGTAAGCACAGCGGCTGCATTTATTTCACTGTGTACAGGATTGATATTTCACACGGAGTCTGGAGACAGCACATGGTGGTGATATTTATTTGGGCTGGGGGTAGAGCATGTTCATTTGCACCTTTGGGATCTTCTCAACCATCGATTTGACCCCCTCGGCCGTACAGTATGTATCTCTCGGCCGTATCTCTACCTTCCCAAACAGGCTGTTGTGTGGCAGTGTGGTAATGCTGATGAGTGTCTGATGAAACCTAATACACCCCGTTGCCCTCCCTTGTTTGTGAGACCCAGTGGGTGCCTTTTTTTTCCCCTGGCCTCTTCGGCGCAATAAAAAAAGCTGACACCATGTCAACACGGCTAGACAATACAGCTTGACATGGAAGGTGAAGAATTTCTGTTATACAAGCCTAATTACAAGAAGGAAGTAAATGCATCTCAGGATCATATGTGACTTCTTAATGTAGCAACACTTTAAAGCAAAATGCATGGAGTACAAACTAATCATCGCTGTAGAGGAATTTATTGCAATACATGAGAATAAATAAATTTAATGCAGAGTTTCTCCTACTGTAGTGCTAAGCTCCTAACAAGGCTGCTACATAAATACGTACATATATGAGAAGGGACGGTGTCAGTTTGGAAAGAGGGCAGAAAGAGGAGGAAGGATAAAATGAGGAGACTGGGCAGCTGTGGAAATGATGTGCATCCTTCCTGACACGAGGCTGCTGTGTCTTGGTTTCGCATTAAAGCAGAGGGAAATGTGGCGTGGCAGTGCATCGGAACAGTGGAGGAGGTGAGAATAAGCTTGAATCCTCACCAACCAAATGGGAGCAGGAAATTATGCATTGTCACCACAGTACAAGATCATCAGAATAACCCAGACATGTTAAATAAATAATCGCTGCTTCTGTACTTTACATGTAAAAAGCAAGATAGCAAGCAATGACTGTTGCACGTAATGTTTATTGTTAATTTTTTTTTTTTTTTTTTAGAAAGTCATGCAATACAGGCTATAAACAACATCTGTTTCTCTGAGTAATAGCTGTTTATCTCTATAAGCAATCCGGAACAACTTATGAGTTTCTCCACGACTCTGGGATCCTGACACAGCATTCTGGGGATTGCGAGGTTCTTTGAAGAACCACTGAGAGGAGCTTAGACATCAGTGCATCTCCCAGTGCACTCACCTGCCCACACAGGCCACAGGCTCCGTCCTTAAACAATAAACTGAAGCCTTCACAGAGCCAACCCTTTATTCAAACGACAGACACGCACAGTGGAGGCTCTGAGGATCAGTTTTCCATTCACCATAGAGTGAGAGACAAATGAAAACTCTCCCATTGTAGGATTTAATGTGATTGAATTGTAATTGAACACGGTTGCAGCATGTTCTCAATGGAATGATGATAATACAGCCTAGCGCACAGCGATATCCCTGATCGTCGTACGTACATACAGCATTTCATAAGGTCTTTAGTGTAGGTCAGTGTGAGTGAAGTCATTGGTATGGCGTGTGGGAATACAGGACCTTCCACGCGTCCAGGAGCAACCGCCAGTTAATGGCCCTCTCTCAATGGCAGGGCATGTATGTTTGGAATTCAAGTACCGACCGACCGAGTTTCACATTCCAGCACCGGTGACCACCACAAAAGCCCTATAAATATCAGTGCTGGGGTGCGTGGGCCCAAAGCATGCCATTCAACACTGGAGCCAAGTGAAATCAGACCTATAGACAGCCAGTCTCTCGTCCGTGGTGGATCAGGGTTTTTGAAGGTACACTTACAGATGTTTACTGCTAGGGATGAGTGAAAACAACAAGAAAACATGGCAGCAGCCAACGAAAAGAGACACTTAATTCTGATTTACCATGACCTGGAAGACATTTATCAGAGGATTACAGTATAGTTTATAAAACATTAACTGATGCAAAATGTAAAAAATGTCACAGGGAGACTGAGAGACTATAAAGTACTAAAAAACATCAATAATGCAATCAAATCAGACGGTGCCATCGGGTTATTCGAAACTACAGCCGTTCTTAAGAGTGTACATCATTGTGGTCAGTCTTATAGTCAGCAAATGCAGTATAGGACATATCCATTGTGCATTATGCTTGTTTACGGAAAACACTTTTGATCCAGTTTGCTGAAGCATTTAGTGATGGCGCCACGGTACGTCTAGCACAGTACCACTTTGCAGCCTACCTTTGTGGCTAATGTAACTTTCCTGCTTTGATTCTACAGAAAGCATAATGCAAACTGAAAGTCTAAAAACTTCGACTGTAGGAAACACGAGCCCACTCATACCGGCCTCGCACGCAGTTCCGTCTTTGCGCTTCATATCTCGCATATTAAACGTATTATTTTATCTGCATGCTTTTTCTTTACTTTAAAGTCTATGCACTTTCTTGAAGAACATGCTGATCCTTAAAGTATGTTATTATATACTTAATTGTTTATAAAGATTAGATAAAACAGTAAGAAATAATACGAGGGCAAAGTATTTATAATTGTAACAACAATTAAATAAAAATGATTCTGTGTGTACAGTCTGTGTATTGTGGAATATAGAGTCCACCTGTGCAAGTAGGAATTTTAACGAAGGTCTACATATGTGTGGTATGGCTGTGGCTATGTGTTGTGTCTACAGGGGCTCAGTCTTGCTATGACTGGTTGGTCTTGATGTATTAGAAAAGGTTATGAGGGGTCGCTGATGTAAATAAGTGATGAGTGGTGCCTGGACGGAATCAATTCGATCAAAGGTTTCTTATTGATACAGTATACTATAGTATACATTTTGGCTTACTTTGCCATTTTTAAAGATTAAAACTGTGGCTTGCTGCACGTTAAAACCGTGCAGTCATTGCATTTCCACAGAGTAACGTACACAGCTCACTATTTGCATTGTGCACTCTAAATCTACCTTGCTGCTATTACATGGAAAAAAAACTGATATCTTTAATGCATGCACTTTAATTCCATACACAAATGGAATTAAAATATCGATAACATATACTGAAACAACAACACGAATTCAAAGAACATGGAAAAGAGAGATGGTGGATTATACGAACAGGAACCCCCCCGCTTCAAATCGAGACTTAAGTGCATCACGGCTCATTTTATTCGCTTTACTAATGTGTGATGCTGGTGAGAACAACTCTCGTGTATTAGTCAAAATAACCTAATAATCAGACAAACAAACAGACAATCACACCTGATCCAGCTCATAACGTATTTCTTTAAACCCACACAACAACAACAACAACAACAAAAACCACGAATATCTAAATAAATGCTGTTGGGTTTTAAATGGCACGGCCGATTCTAGGAATGTTCCTCTTTATATTGTGAGAAGGTCACACCGAATAAACACAGACAAAAGAAGAAATACTGATGCCTTATGACTCAGCTGCTGTTTATGACCATGCAGACAAACTCCCCCCCCCCCTCCCCAAGGATAGATTTAAATCATGTTCATATGAATTATTATTATTTTTTTCTTGGCCTTTTGCTTCACCTTTTTGACAATGCGAGCTCCAATTAAACATTATTTAGTTGTTTTATTTTAGGAATGAATTAAACAAAATAGTTATTTGGGTGTAAAGGTTATCAGGTCAAAATAGGGATTGAAATGCCTTTCTATAGCATACTGTATTAACAGAAGCACTGAAAACACTTTTACGGTTTATAGTTTGCATACAGCATGTCTGAGACACACAATTCTGATTGTAACGATTTCAGTCCAGTGTTAGAAGCTTCAACAGAATGTACAGTAGTTCAGGTGTGTGAGCTGTGTCTCTCTTCGTCATGCTCTGATGTTATGAGCAGACACTATCTTCTTCCCCATAATTATTAACATTAAACTGTCAGATGAATATGGAAAAAAAATAATTGATGGTGATACTCCTCCTATGCAGTGCACTCATTATGATGCCCAGTGTTATTTAATTCAGCATCTGGGGACCAATTTGAGCTTGTTTTGCACATACTTTGCACTTTATATATATATTATACTGTATGTATATATATATATATATATATATATATATATATAATGTTAACGATTATTTTATGGATCTACATAAAACTAAGGTTAAGACTAATTGTTTAAGTATATAGCAATAAATGTTGTGATTTTCTTTTTTTTATAAGAATAGAAAAGTATATATATATATATATATATACATATATATATATATATATATATATATATATATATAATATGTTTATGTATACTGTATATGGGGGGGTCATCATTTATTAGTGTAACAACAATATGTAGTAATATTCTTATTTCATCTGTTGGATGCACGTTTTTTTTGTTCATTCACATAACAAACCATTGTTGTTCAAATCTCATTTCTGGTTTCATTTCTCATACCTGATAATGTGATTATTTGTGACAAATTAAAGGAATAATCGCATGGCTCGTGGCTCTGTTATGTTGTTTGGGTTCACAAAAAAAAACATTACCACAAATTAATATCAATAACTAGTCAATAACTAATCAATTCTTTTCTGGCTCCTGATGCCGCTGAATGGACTGACTAAGGATCAGAACAAAGTTGGTGGAAATAGATCCCTATGTAAACCATGAGAGTTTCTGAAAGCTTAATAATATCCCAGAGAATGCACTTGCTGCAGTAACACCAGTTTATGCAAGTCTTAAACTATAGCCTCTATTAATAACCTTATTTTAAAGAAAAAACACAAGCAAAACTAAGGGAATCAGAAAGGGCTCTAATGCTCTTATTAATGTTTCTTTCAAAACACTTACCCCTACTTGACTCTACAGTTATAGAAAGTCAATTATTTATAATCACACTATTTTGAGACACCCAGATGAGGATGGGTTTCCTTTTATTTCTGGTTTCTTCCTCATGTTGTCTTCCCTGTTGCCTCGGGCTTACCCGTTGGGCATCAATTTCAATCTATATCTGAAATTCTATAAAGCTGCTTTGTGCACTATATAATGTGCTACATAAATAAAAACTGAATGGAGTGGCCTCTTCCAGGATGAGCGCCATTTTCCGCTCCATCCACAGAGCATGAGGGCTCACTGAATGATTTTTATGAGAACGAAAATGCCATAAATCATACGCTCCCGCCTCCCGACACTATGGGAGATGTAGACAGTGCTCTCTTACGTCATCAAAACACCAACTGAGAAAATATCGTTTGAAAAAAACATGGTGTTCATAACTCAACAACAATAAAACTATAAAAAAAAACAATAAAAGACTTTTCGACTGTGCTGTGGGCTTTATCTTACGTTTTTTCTTTAATTCGTCACCTGTCTGGAAATTTGTTATACGTGCTAATGCGTGAGAGTGAATAGTGGCATTTTCCATCTTGTCATGCGTGTCCCTAGTGGTTCTAACAAGAGAGGGAGAGGCAGAGAGAGGGATAGAGGACAGAGATGCAAGCTTATTGCAGGATGGAATGTTTTGAACCTTTATTCCCAAGGCTACCATGGTGTGTTAGTTAGTTCGGGGATACCGAAAAGGCAAGGGGAACATTATTTGATTGTACAGCGCCAGAAAAAAAAAACGAAGATGGGACCAACAGACCACAGTTATTGAGAGGACAGAGCAGTGGAGGAGACTGGGGGGGTGCAGGTGCACTAAAAGATAAAAGAGATGGAGGGTGTGGAGGACAAGTAAACGAAAAGATAAAAGATGTAGAGGGAGACAGAATGAGGCAGAACAGGTGTACAGAAAGATTAAAGTGAGAGAACAAACATCAGCTGGCTCAGAAACATGTCTAGTCAGGTGTGCAGGAGCAGCACGGTCACGTGCCAGAGCCGGGGAGGGTGGCCTAGATTACACTGCCTCTCCGGTCAAGAACGGCTTTCTGTACGATCAGCAAAATGCAGTGCTGTTACTGGCTGTTCTCGATAATGTTTCTTAGATGGCATGCATATGTAGAGCCTCTATTGTGGGATATGTAGATTTCTCCATAGAGTGTATTGCACAGATTGCACAAGATTACCATGGTCAAAAAGAATAAATATCCAAATGCCAAAAGAACATCCAGAAGATTTGTGTTTATAGATCTAAGCGTGTTTTTTATTTTTTCAAAAACTGTTAATTTTATTAAGTGTTAATTAAATTATTTGACACGTTAAAATAACCCTAGCAGTATGGCATTGTGCAGTTGATCCACTCAAGAATGGGCATGGAAACTATTCGAGTTTGACTTTTTGAACCTGAATACAGATAGATTTCACTTACAATACAAATACATGTGCATATGCATGGAAGGCAGAGTTATCTGGATACATTCCTATTCATTTGCATATAATTGCACTAAGATGACCACTTGAAACTGCTTCAGGGTAAAATCGCTGCTGTTTGTTCTCTTTCAAAAACAGGGCAAACTGATGTTCAGTGTTTGGGCTGGCGGACTATATTCAGAAAAGGGTAGCTTTTCCCCCCTTCTTTACAGAAAATGTCACACTGCTGTCTTTTATGCACCAAAAGGAGGCTTAAATTGCATTTGCCATGTGGAAATGCATCTGCTGAAAAGAGTGTCATTACAGCGACTGTCTGAGTTGTCTGGACATACAATAAAGCTCCACCAAAGAGGGATTTTTGAACTTCACATATACAATAATGTGTTTCTTTTAATAAAATATGCTCCAGTCATCGTTTTTTAAATAACCAGAATGTTTAGTATAGAGTTCAGAAATCCCCAATGCAGAGGTGATGCAAGTTTTTCTACCGGTCATTCAATTATAATATGTCTTCTTCTTTGTCTTTCGGCTGTTCCCTTTCAGGGGTCGCCATAGCGAATCATCTGCCTCCATCTAACCCTATCCTCTGCATCCTCTTCTCTCACACCAACTAACTTTATGTCTCCTCTCACTGCATCCATAAATCTCCTCTTTGGTCTTCCTCTAGACCTCCTGCCTGGCAGATCCAACCTCAGCATCCTTCTACCGATATATTCACAATCTGGCCTCTCTGACTTTATCTCCAAAACATCTAACGTGGGTTGTCCCTCTGATAAACTCATTCTTAATCCTATCCATCCTTGTCACTCCCAAAGAGAACCTCAACATCTTCAGCTCTGCTACCTCCAACTCTGCCTCCTGTCTTTTCTTCAGCGCCACTGTCTCTAAGCCGTAGAGCATTGCTGGTCTCACCACTGTCCTGTACACCTTTCCTTTCATTCTCGCTGATACTCTTTTATCGCACAACACACCTGACACTTTTCTCCACCCATTCCAACCTGCCTGTACCCGCCTCTTCACCTCCTTTCCACACTCTCCGTTGCTCTGGACCGTTGACCCCAAGTACTTAAAATCCTGCACCTTCTTTACCTCTGCTCCCTGTAGCCTCACCGATCCTCCTGGGTCACTCTCATTTACACACATGTATTCCGTCTTGCTGCGGCTAACCTTCATTCCTCTGCTTTCCAGAGCATACCTCCACCTCTCCAAATTTTCCTCCACCTGTTCCTTGCTCTCGCTACAGAGCACAATGTCATCTGCAAACATCATAGTCCATGGGGACTCCTGTCTTACCTCATCTGTCATCCTGTCCATCACCAGAGCAAACAAAAAGGGGCTTAGAGCCGATCCTTGATGCAGACCCACCTCCACCTTAAACTCTTCTGTCACACCTACAGCACATCTTACCACTGTCTTACAGCTCTCATACATGTCCTGCACCACTCTAACATACTTTTCTGCCACTCCAGACTTCCTCATACAATACCACAGCTCCTCTCTTGGCACCCTGTCATACGCTTTCTCTAAATCTAAAAAGACACAATGCAACTCCCTGTTACCTTCTCTGTACTTCTCCGCCAGCATCCTCAAAGCAAATACTGCATCTGATGTACTCTTTCTAGGCATAAAACCATATTGCTGCTCACAAATGCTCACCTCTGCCCTTAACCTAGCTTCCACTACTCTTTCCCACAGCTTCATTGTCTGGCTCATTAACTTTATACCTCTATAATTGCCACAGCTTTGCACATCTCCCTTGTTCTTAAAAATTGGCACCAATACACTTCTCCTCCATTCCTCTGGAGTCCTCTCACTCTCCAAGATCTTGTTAAACAAACTTGTCAAAAACTCTACTGCCACCTCTCCTAAGCACTTCCATACCTCCACAGGTATGTCATCAGGACCAACAGCCTTTCCACTCTTCATCCTCTTCAACGCCCTTCTCACCTCACTTCTACCAATATTTGCTACTTCCTGTTCCACAACAGTCACCTCTTCTACTCTTTGTTCCCTTTCATTTTCCTCATTCATCAACTCCTTAAAGTACTCCTTCCATCTTCCCATCACCCTCCTGGCATTCAATTATAATATGTAACGACAGGATTTGCTGTTTATAGGGAACTAATTAATGATGCTGTGAGAATGATGTTTTGCAGGTAAATCGTGTTTTATTAATTATAAAACACATAAAATGATTTTTGGGACTGTAAAGGTACAAGATAAATAATGCATATAAAATCCTCATGTTTTGCCCAAACAACAGGAAATGCGTGCGCAAAATCATCTGTTTGTCATCTTTCAATTGAATTAATTAATAAATAATAATAATAAAACACTGCATAGAGTTCAAATGCTTTAAGGGAACTTTCACATCAAACATCTACAATAAGAAAAAAGTGAATTCAACCATGATTGTTGGTTGTTCAAGTCAAACCGGGACTTTTGCTTATGCAGAATAACAGACCACAGTTATACACAGTACATTTATTTCTCACTATAATTCCCTGCTACACTAACACACTTATCCCAGTGTTTCACTAGTGCTTGGATACCATCAGAACATCGGGGCCATGATCGGACATGTCTGGAACCTTTGCCCCCTAGGAACTCCGTTAATGGCCCAAACATGTGGAAATGGCTTGGAGTAAGGTCAGGACTGCACAGGGGATATGGCAATAACTCCCAGCTGAGTCCCTATAATGTACAAGTGGTGTTTGTGAGTGATTGTGCGTACACTTCCCACAGACGGATGTATCTCTTCCACAATTCGTTGACAAGTTATCCATCGATTTTCAAGGATGTTTTCGCTGAATGTTCAGAAGAACTTCAGTGGGCTTCGAGCCACCTCAGCCGGGACATCATTCCCTGATGTACGTTCTGTAAAGAACGTTTGCACTATTGCAATTTTTTACTGCAGCTTAGAGTCTCATCACCATACTGTCCTTAAAGGTTTGACTTATTTATTCACGAGAAATTAATGAATATAGTAACTTCAATAATCACTCTTCACAACCGTGGTGAGCAAAAAAAACCTCAATGCACAAAACATCAGACTTTGTGATAAGTAGGCCACAAAAGCAGACTGAGGTTCCACTCAGATTCTGGTTCTTGACGGGCGATTACAGTTGGTGTCCTGAGCATTCTGAAAGTCTTTCCAGTTCGCCAAAAGGTTGCAAAAAGTAAAAATATGAGTTTCTGTAACTTTCCTGGTAGATTGAACCAAACAAGCCCTATTCCTCTAACCTCTCTCATTACCAATCTGTTTCCACCTACTGTACAGTATACAACTGTGACTCAATGTTTTTTTTTTTTTTTTTTTACACCATTTTCTTTAAACTCTTAAGACTGTTGTGTATTTATCCCCGGAGATCTGCATTACCCCAAATGCTCCAACCAGCCCATCTGGTACCAGCACTCATGCCAAGATCAAAGCCACAGAGGTCACACTATACAGTACACATCAAATAGAATACTGTTGTCCATGTATCCGCAAGTACATGTAGTGACTTTATTAAAGAGTTTATTTTCTGCTTTTACTTGCTAACATCTAAAATGCCAGTTTACTTATTAGCATATCTGCAGGTTAGAGTTCACTGTACAGTATATATGTGTGTGTGTGTGTGTGTGTGTGTGTGTGTGTGTGTGTGAGAGAGAGAGAGAGAGAGAGACTGAGAACTCAGCTCTCTTAGTGTACAGTCATGTAATTCTAAGTGTCGCTATGCGAGGTGTGGGTAGATCAGTGGTTTCTGTCTTTTTTTTTTTCTCTCTTTGGACTTGCTGATTCTCAAAGCAACATGACCCTTTTGGAAGAGAGCAGCCCTGCAAGGGCATCTGCTTACGTAACCAGACACATGGGGGTGTGCATGAAGGAAGACCCCAAGCACACCAGCAGCACAGCTTTTCCATCACACACACGCACAGACACACCAACATGCCGAACACTGGCGAGCTCAAGCAAGGGCCAGGCATGTGCCAGGGGCAGCCAGGGGCCAGTGATCTGCTGATAACTATATAAAAAGAGAGTCGGTTTGTTATCTGACCCCTGGAGAACTGCTTTATACCTCTCAAGTTCAATGGCTTGCAATTTACAGACCCAATCAGATGTGTGTGTGTGTGTGTGTGTTTCAGGGCGTATCGCTTGCATCAATTAGCATTTGATACTTCACCATCTACCAGCAAAACAATGTGGTTTAAAATAGAGTCTGATGTTAATTTAGATTTGCAACATGAAACAGTTTTAATGGCGCTGCAGAACGCGTGTTTCAGGAGATAAATCCGCTCCAATCATTTCATAGTCCATTCCAGGTGGGGGGAGAAGATGAGTGAGGGAGAGGCTCTGGACCAAATAAATTGACAAATAATTCTTTCCAGCTAGGTAGACTGAAATGAGACAGCTATTTTTTATACTTTCATTTATTTATTTATTTGTTTAGGCGTCAGGAGCATTGTCTGCTTAAAGTAAAATGACTCGGGAGGAGGCAAAAACACAAAATGGGGGGGGCGGGGGTGGAGAAAAATAGCCTTTCTGCGTGGGCGTTCAGAATTGCAGTTCATGTGGAGTGAAAGCTCTTGTCTGCCTGATAGCCACTTATTAGGCTCCCTATGCCTGGCTATCTTTCGCCAGGAAAAGGAGAAAGCCGTGCACTGCCCTGGAGGTACAGAGTGGGCAAGATAGAAAGGAAAAATGGAAAAGGAAAGGAAGCCTAAGCTAAGTTGGCTACGCTGTAGTGAGGCTCTTTGTATTGCAGCAAAGGGGTGATTATGGGTTGAGTTTTAATACATACTTTGTTCCACATCATTGAGGTTTGCGGTCATCTTAATGCTATTTGCTGCTGTTGTGCACGAGCCACATGGTGAAAAGGTGACTAATGAATTACCCTGTTTGGAATTAGGCAGAGTGATGTGGTTAATGCCTCGGCTTATTTTACTGGGCACTTTGAGTATCTTGGTGTGCTTGGATGCTGTACAGTACAGTAAATCAGTGCAGATAATGACGATATACTGAGACGTTGTCAAGCATGTTTTGCATGAAAGTTGAATCAATTGCCATAATTTTAGCATTGTACTGTACTGTACTTGTAATCACTAAACTTTTTTTTTCTGTAAAAAAAAAAAAAAAAGACAATTCATAGATTCCTCAGTACTGAATTATTTCAGATTAAGATTCAGTTATTTGTCACTTGTGCACTATTTGGACAAAAGGATTTGGCCAAACCTGTTAATTATTAAATTCAGGTGTTTCAATCAGGCCTCTTAACCACAATAAAGGGCAATCTTAATGCTTCAGCATATCAATGCTAAGCTTCCAACTTTGTGACAACAGTTCAGGAAAAACCCTTTTCTATTCCAGCATGACTGTTTGTACCCCAGTGCACAAATCAAGACTACTGTACAGTATATACTGTAGACATGGTGTGATAAGTTCAGTGTGGGAGAACTTGACTGGCCCTAACACAGAGCCCTGATCTCAACCCCATCGAGCACCTTTGGGATTAACTGGAACTGAGATTGTGAGACAGGTCTTCTCATCCAACATCAGTGCCTGACCTTATAAGTGCTCTACAGAATGAATGAGCACAGGAATTCTCCCAGAAACACTCCAAAATCTTGTGGACGGCCTTTCAAGAAGAGTGAAAGCTATTATAGCTGCAAAAGGGGACCAACTCCATATTGAAGTACAGTACATGTATATGTGTTTGGATACAATGTGTTTCCAGGTTTGTATGTCCATATAGTGTACCTTACATAACAGTGATTTTTTTTTCCTCGCCTATCCCAGTTAGGAAACTGGGGTCAGAGTGCAGGGTCGGCCAGGATACAGGACCTCTGGAGCATATAGTGGCAGCTTCCAGTCAGTAACCTTAACAGAGCCTAATCACTGTCTTGTTTGAGCCACAATGTTTTTATTTTCCTGCATAAAAACGTTTAACTAACCATCCATTTAATCCATAAATTATTACTACACTAATACATTACTAAAACCAGTAGATGGATTTTGGCTTGTAGTTGGGGGGGGGGGGAGTTCATTCCTCAGCTTTAAACACACAGTTTTTTTATTATTAGGTCCAAGCAATATTATTTTATTTATTCATCAATGTAATAATAATAATAATAATAATAATAATAGGCCTAGTCAATACAGGAGAAAAAAAAAACCTTTATTGATAAAAGTAGGCTGTGATTAATGCCACAACCAAAAACAACTATGTACCCACTGTCCATGCTCCTAATGGGAGTCTCCAAACCCCACATAGAAAATCATTGAAGCAAAGAATTCAACGTGAAGATTTTAGAATTAATCACTTTAATTTTGCATTCGTGCAGATTGATTCAACTGAGATTCGATATGTGCCCGTCCTTTGTCTTTGAGAGATCTAGAGAACTAACAAACCACAATAAGCCACTATCCTGTTTCCTGAGCCACTTATTGTCCATGGAGCAGGTGGTCAAAAAGCAATATAGTCAAATCAGGGAAACTTGACCTGTTGATAAGCATCCATCTATAGCATGTTAGGCAAACAGATATCAGGTGTGGACGTGCGGTTTATTTGTTTTGAGCCAGTCTGATAATGACCTCACAACTGGAAGGAAAGTTGTGATGTGGTGTTTGAATAGAGTTGGCTCTTTGTCGAGTAATATTAAAGCCATTTCAAGAGCATCCAATGATTTGACTTGAATGCGAGTTTAAAGTGGGGGGATTAAAGAGCATTACATGTGGTGCCTCGCAGACTGGCGGGACTGTTGTTTAACCAATATGGCCAGTCTGGGAGGCACCACATACTGTACATCCTTTTATTCCACTTTGTACATTTATGTGAAAAGAAGTAGGTCATAGGTTGGAAATAGTGATTGAAAAAAGAGCGACCTTCATAAGAGCAATCCAACTTGTAATAAATTAAAAGCCATTAAGTAACATGGGCATCAGACTTCTTAGGGTTCTGCAGGTATAATGTGGAGTGGCTCTCACCTGTGCGCTGGGGTGGATTTCAGTGTGTCAAGTGCACTCAGCATCCACCAGCAACGTGGTGAAGAGGCGACTAATGAATTAGCCAGTTTAAAGTCTGGAATTAGTCCAGCGTGGAGAGCACAAACGTAGGCTGTTAAACAGAATGCAGGGGTTAACACACCTGCTTAATTCGCTGAGGACTTTCAGTGTATCATTACAGATGAGTTTCTATGGTCAGATGCAATGACATCTGATAAATGGCAGTGGAGTCAACAGTGCGTGAATAGTCTGAGGGCTTACAATCACTGTTTTATATTAATTTAAATTTTTCCTTCTGACAAGTTATTGTTGTCTTTTAACAGTTACATTTAAGGGCCTTGCTCAAGGGCCCAACAGTGGCAACTTGGTGGTTGTGGGGTTTGAACCTGGGATCTTCCAAACAGTAGTCCAATGCCTTAACCACTGAGCTACCCCTGGCCCCCAGTTATTTTATATAATAGGTCCTGCATTCAGTATTAAATGATAAATAGATTAAAATGGGTTGTTCTTTAATGGGAAAAAAAAGTTTTTCTCAATAATTAATAGATAAACAGTAGAAGACATTTACACCATTATAATTTTTTAACATTCAACTAGCTTTTCACCAAAGAACAGACTTCAGGACAGACGCCTCTCAGCTTCCCAGTGACATAACAAGCTGTATTTCTTTATCTTATAATTTTCAAAGACAAAACAGATCCTACTTAGGGAATGACCGGTTATTTCTTAAAGCAGCACACCCTGAAGTGTTTTATTTCTTACCAAGCAAACTGGTCTGCAAATGTCAAATATATATATAAAAAAAAAGTTGGGTATGTACACATTGTCTAAAAAGTGTTTTCCATTTAGACATCTTACTTACCGGTTTGGTTTCTGCTTCCATCTCCTCCTCCTCCTCCTCCTCCTCTTCCTCATCAGAGCTCTCACTGGCTTCATCGTCATCATCCTCATCCTCTGGAAACTCTACATCCGACTCGCCAGGAGCAATAGGCACACTGATGGTCAGGTTAGGGTTCGTCATGTAGCTGTCATCCGGAGAGGCACACTTATCTCCAGTGCGGCCAATGACCCCAGCCGTGCCGTTGCCCTCGGCCCTCTGGGCCTGCTGACTGAGCCTCTTCAGTTTCAGCATGGCCTTCGCCTCTTTGGCCTTTTGCCTTCTCCGCTTGAAGTTGCCATTGAAGAAATCGCACAGGGCCCGGCGCAGCCACACGATCCCTCTTTGGATGCGACCTATTGCAATTTGCAAGTTGTTCAGCTCGCCATCATCATCCGGCGCTGACAGGTTGTCTGCACTGAAAGAGCTGAGCAGCAGAGCCAGGAAGAGATTCAGGACCTAAGGATAGATCAGATCCAGCCACGTTACACACCATACAATATAACAAAATAATACAATATATAATCACTGGCATATTAAGTTCTGTCTTGACTGCATTCAAACTTGTCCGGTACAAAAAACAGAAGCTGAAGAAGTTCATGATAAGGAGCTTGGCTTTTGTATGACTGTGGGCATTTCAGGGAGGCCTCTAAGTGCTAGCAGGAGTGATAGCATTGTTAAACAGCAGGTGGGAAAAGGGGGAGCTGTTGTAAATGTCATGTCCAACTTTGACACTCACACAGGGAGCCATGTTCAATAGTCAACCTTGTGTACATAAGGGTGTGTGTGGGTGTGTGTGTCTGTGGAGGGGGCAGACTCTGATTAGGCAGACACAGCAACCACATCCTCTATGGTGTTGCTTTGGTAATCAAACGATAACTATGCGTGCTGTTCCAATTTCCTCTCAGTAATTATACACAGTTATGAATGAAATCTACCTACGAGAAGCATTAAATGAGACAATTTGAAGCTGGGGATTGCCTGATAGTTCAAATGCTACTGTAACAGGTTAATGGTTTTACAACTGCATAAAGCAATCAAATGTGATGTTTCAACAAATCATTTTACAACATAAAATAAGGTGCTGTTTTAAAGATTTTAGGAATAAAAACAGTTCAGCCTCTCGGTATTTAGATGCTGTTTACAGACCATCGATCAGTCTCTAACCTTGAAAAATAGAATCTGAAATAGTACCCTTCTTAATATTATTTAGTTTCATTCAAAAGCCAACAGAACTCGTGTTCTACATTATCACAGCCATGTGGTCCGTCTTTGGGCCAATCCAGCCCTCTATAAGCTGCGCTAAATTTCCTAACAAGAGACAGAGTGAAACACTGTGTAACACACCATGTGGCCAAACAGGCTTAATTAAAGTTCTCCTGTCTGTGAAAGAGGGCTCAGGTGCCCTACTGGCTACCCGGGGGCTGCGGCCGTTGCCATGGCACCGCGTTGCTTTGGTCACCTCCACAAAAGCAGAGCTTCGCTTGTGTGGTCTTATGCAATGCTCTCATTGTGTGGCTGCTTTAGTAGCAGGTTATCGCTACAGCCAGGGGAATGTGTGACTGCAACGAAGAATGGCATCTATTTAAAAATGACTGTATATTAAACAAGGGCCATCAAACCAGACTAACATGGTTCTCATAAAAAAGGCACTTCCTGTTATATGGACAGAAGCATGGTTAAACAAAATGCAGAGGTAATCCCTTTTCTCTTCTTTTAAATGCTGTCTTTAAAAGAAAGAATAACCGCAGAAGGAATCCCCCAGACCTAATCCCCCAGAACTCTCCACTAATACTGCAATTTTGGACTCTTGAGAGGAAAAGAAAGGATGTTACATGGAGTACCGGGCTGACAGTTCCTTTCTGTCATGCTGGGTTCTACAGATAGGACCCCCCATCCCCAAACACACACACACGCACGCACACACACTACAGTATGCTGGATTCTGTGAGAGTCTCTCAATGTGAGTTTCTCGCCGGTGCTGACAGAGGGAATTAGAAGCCTGAGTCCCCTATTTTCTGCCCCACTGCCCAGAACACAGATGCTTCAGACTCCAGGCAGATCAGAGTGACTCTACCTGGTGACAACTTACTCACAGAGACACATGCTTACTTTACCACACCGCTTTTCACTTATTATAAAAACACCAGTAAAAATGTACTTAGTCATCCCTAGCTTCTAGAATGCTACAGTACATTAACAACGATCTCTCGTCAAAATCTCAGATTCAAATATCACACAGACTTTAAGCCATGGAGTTAAAGCTTTAATTTAAAATTTTTTAAACTGTATGTGTAATTGTTTACAAAAACATTATGACATTATGACTCAAAACATGGCACGGTTAGTTTAGCTCTTATATTTAATGTTGCAATGTTAGCATATATAATTAGCAAATAAGCTAAAGGCTAAAAGATTTACGTTTCTTACATTATTGTACACATGTTCTAATGTTAGTTTACACTGTTCAAACACACATATGTTACCTACGGTAGGTATTTGTTTCACAAGCTTTATGTTGTGAAAAAAAGTGAGATTAGGAACTTTGTGTTTTTTATTCCTAATTATTTTAATTTTATTATTTAGAAATGTCAGAATTTGTATTTTATCCTTTTGTCTGGCTGCTTACATAATCTATAAAAAAATATAATAAATCGGACATTTCGATTGAAACAGTTACTCAGTACTTCACTATCTTTTCATCGAATACTTTTTTATTCTTACTTGAGTAATATTTTGGATGACTACTTTTTACTTCTACTTGAGTAATAATATTTCAAAGTACAGCTACTTAGTACATTTTTGGCTACTCAACCCACCTCTGGTAGTGTGATAAGCCTAATTTCTGACACTTTTATAGCATACATTACAAAGCATCCATGTTGGTCAACTAGCGCTTCTGCTTAGGCTCCTGTCACATCTGGCCCACTACAAAGTTCATTTAATTAAACTCGAAGATGACTTGTCGGCAAATCCCTTAAGCACCACCTGGTCATATATTATCTATAGATACTGTATAACAAAACCTTCTATGTAAATGGATCACAAGCTCCTTTTACTCATAGAAAGATATAGTTTCCTGCCGTATAGTGTTTCCCAAGTATGAGTGGCTTCAATTACTTCTTAAATTTCTTCCCATTTCCTTGTCATTTTGAGAACTCTACTTTCTGTAGAATATTTTATTCGCGGTAAGCTATTTGTGAACCATTCCTTACATTACATGGCAGTACCTCCAGAGTCCACATACTAAATGCAGTACGAGTGTGTTCAGCAGGTTCAACTCCCAGCTGTGCTTTTTCATGTTCATGGCTTTACATTGCAGAACTTGACAAGCCATAATCTGAATGGGAGAAAAATGATAGCAGGGTCCCTCCATTGCACTAAGTGCAGTTAAGCATCTACATTAAAGGAGTGAGCATAGTGTTCTCCTTTTGAGAGTAGAGAGGTGCATGACCAGCACTCAGAAAAGACATCAGGTCTTTGAAGATGTGTTTAAGAAATGACTACAAGTAAATGGAGAATTAATTCATTTCTACTCCCACTTTCTGGTGTTACCAAGCAGAGGATGGGTTTTTGATTTTGAGTTTTTTCAGCATGGCCTCCGGCATTCGCCTCTGGCTTGTTCAATTAGGGTAGAAATCTCTGCATTAATCTAAAGCTTCTGTATGACAATGTCTATTGTTAGAACAATGTCATGTAAATAAAATTGACTTGAACTGAATGAATTAGAATAAATTCATGAACCAAAATGTACATGAATTTCTGAATTCCCTGGCCCAGAGCAGACACCGGCAAGTGGTTATAATTGGATCTTTCCATCTAACATACTGTAGGTAACCGAAAGGGTTGTGAATGCTCAGTGAGAACCTCCTGGGGCAACATGTATTATTCTTCACTAATGTATTAAAAGTGGCCCTTTCCAAAGACGGCATTATGATGAAAGTATTAAATCTTGAGTCACAAACACAGCCGCTAATACAGGGTCCTTAATAAACCCACATATTGAAAATTCATTCAGTCTACTCCTCAGGACACTGACCAACACACATGGCATATCACATTATTTAGCTGAGTAAATGGCATTAATGTTCTACTAAACAAGTAATACAGCTAATCTCATATTCTGGCATTAATAAAGACTCATGCTCTTGTTCAGAATACTGTATAGTCAATAAACTTAGGCGTATTTAAATGCAGAATGAGTGGGTGGAAAAGAAAAGAAAAAAACCAAGGTAGTGTTTGGCGCCTCAGGACGGATTTCCCTAGTCTCTTCATCTATACTGAAGGACTGATCACCGTTAACCCTTTGGTTAGGGTTTGGATAATGGTGACTATGAAGGCCAGAGCATTTGATTTATATTATTTTCATCCTCAAATCAAACCATTCAGAGAGACATCATGGGAACAGGGTCATCAGGATAGGAAAAAACATCATCAGGGGATAAAGGTGATCAGTCAGGAGAATTTTGTTGATTTATGGTCACACCATGTGATATCACCCAAATGAGAATGAGTTCCCTGTTGAATCTGGTTCCTTTAGCCCCAAGGATCTTCCTATGGCTATCCAAGGGGATTTTCCTTGCCACCGTCACCCCTGGGTTACTCATCATTTTTTCTTACATAATTATTATTTCTTTTAATTTTCTAAAGCAGCTTTGCGACAATGTTAAAAGCACTATACAAAATAAATTTACAAATTTAAATTGAATTGAATTTTGTATTGATTCACAGTGACACTTTAATCTAAGGAGGGATCAAGCAAATCCGAACAGGAAGTAAATCTCTCTCTCTCTCTTTCTCTCTCTCTCTCTCTCTGTATACAGTGTGTATACAGTTTACTGTTTAAATGAGATCGATGTATCCTGGCAGCAGAATGGACTGGAATGCACATACCTGAACAATGACATCTTCACTGTACTACTCAGTGGGGTACTCGACTCCACTGAGTGAGTCTGTGTACTGCGTGGCTGACACCTTCAAAATGACTGAGTGAGAAGAGCATCGAATCTGCATTATATTTTGCGTTAAGCTTAAACGTTCTGCGTTAAGCTTTCCTCCACGGAAACTATTTGGATGATTTAGAAGGCCTTCAGGCATGATGCAATGTGTGCATCCAGTCACCCAGGTGACTCATGTAGTCATGTGATAAAAAAACATAAAACACTAAACATAAAACTGAAGAATCATATACATGCATTTCATTAAATCATTGTTTTATCAGTTTCCTTCATCATTTGTCTTTGTATTCAGCTTGTCACCTAACTGTATGCTTCCTGTATTTCCGAGTATAAAATATGATGTCATTAAGGTCACATTTATTTAATAGAATCGAAAACCAGTATGCTTGGTCTGATGCAGCTCACTGGCTTCATGTAAAACTACTGTGCATAGTTCTTGAAGCCATCATCATTATTGCTCTCGGCACAGCTTTCCCTCACTAGGAAAAAGCTAACTTATTAGTTTACAACAATAACAAGCAAAGTTACAACAGATGGCAAGGTACTGTAGCACTTGATAACACTATTTACTGTACAAAATAAACATGATGTTTTAATGTCCAGGAATCCATCGCACTAGTTTTCTTCTCTGTCTCCTCCTCCCACAACAATGAGGAGTGCCTTTTTTTTTTTCAGCAAAGCCAAGGCCCTTACAGGGAATAAATCACAGGCTGACCACCAGCGTGGCATTTCAATATGTGAGATGGCTCCCCTCCTCCTCTTCTTTTCATCCACTGGCCTTGGACCCCCAACAACATCACCATATTAGACATCTGACGGCTTGCCTTTGCTTTGCTTTGTTCATTAGTCTGTGATTTATTTCATCCATTTCAACTGGAAAAAAAATAATAATATCAATCGCTCTGATGCAATTCCACCTGATCCCAACCCATTTACCTAATTGGACCAGTTAGTTGCTGGATTTGATGCATCGCTCACTCCTGATGTGTTACGCACGTTTTTTTGGAGATCCACATGCTCTATAGCATTTCTGTGTAGCCCAATAAAGTCAACGCATGCTAGAAATCAAAGTCAGCACCCAGTACATTAGATCGGACTGAGAAGGGCAGCCTCTCTGATTACAGTGTCTATACGTGAATAATAGCCCTCTTTGTCAGTATACAGATTAAAGAGGAGAGGAATGAGTGCAGGCTGATTTGAGAGACACAGGGAGGTGGAGGAGGAGGATGGCCAGATGGAGGAGGTCAACTGGGGATGGACAGCAAAACACACAAATTAGGTATGTTCAAAACACCAGGAGGGGTGTGATGAAGTTGAGACGTGCTGAATGGCCTAGACATTATTTAGCCAGAGAGTCATTTCCTCAGCATCTCTTTTTTCCCCTGATTCACTCAGGCTTGTACAGGTTTAAAAAGATTTTAAATGAAGTCATTCCGTCTTTTATCTTGTATTTAACCAGGTAAGAAAACTTGTTAAAGCTAAGATTTAGGAATTCTACCTCTCTGGTAGAAGAATGGTGTTGCAAGCTACTTGCGATGGAACATTTTTGTAATATACGTTATGCTGCATAGTTCTCACCCACATATACCCACGCATACTTTAGCTAGGATGCCAAAATAGCACAGACAAACTTTGGAATCCCAGCATAATATGTACAGTCCTGTTGGAAAGTCATAGGCCACCCCTCATTATTCATACTGTATTTTGCTTCTGATGAGAGAGACACAGCTTCCTAAATGACTATCTCTCTTTTTGGCATGTTTCTTTGTTCTCGTTTTCAGTCTTGTCCCTGTTTTTGACCAGTTTTAGAGGAATGTTTTGTTTGTTAAGCCAAACAGTGACCTGTAAATCGTTCAAGCATAAAAACACTTATGGCATGAACTAGTGAGAAACAGGTGCAGATGATGACAGATGATCAGGCCAGTGATTAGTGTACTGGTGATGCTGAATGGTTGGAACAGATGAGGAGGGAAATGAGGTCGCTGCTGAGATTCTTACATAAACAATCATTTTAAAAAAATGTATCTTGAGGCACTTTGCAGCTTGTCACAGTAAAACATTCCTTTCCATTTTTTTATTGTAATTTGCATAATTTAATTTATGAATATGAAGAAATGAGAGGTGGCATAAGAATTTTGCACAGTACTGTATGGGTTATAAGAGTAATATGGTGCACATTATTGTCACTGTCAGAGTTACTGAATATTAAAGCAAAGTGCACAACTCTTCTGCTTAAACAAGGAGCAGGTCTTTTAGCCAGGATGCTAATTTCATCTGGTTACCTTGCTAATGCATTTGTGAAATTTCAATTCATTTGCTATGTGCTGTTGCCTGTGTACTGTATATTGTGTTTATTCTGGTTATCATGGAAAATCTATTTCAAAAAGAGTTAAAGGAACAAGACTTCTCTATTAAGGCGCCTCCGGCTCTGAGTGCATCAGGGTAAGTCTTTGGCTCTGCTTCTGTGAGGCATGATGATGTGGAGTATATGCTGGTGTATGGAGTCTGAAAGAGTTCGGAAACCTTCAGTCGATGCAAGCCCACCAGCTCTAACTGTGAAGTACTATTACACGATTTCCAGGGAGACTCACAGAGCCTCAGCAACATCATGTTTTAGGGAACATTTTCTTCCTGGACTTAATAATGTGTTTAATATAATTGTAACCAAAAAAAAAAAAAAGTCACACACTGTAGCTTTAAACTAATTCTTTGCTAATAAGTAAAACATGTAGTCTGCTTTATTCTGTACTAAAACAGTAGGAATCATAGCGTATAATGCATTGATTATTGATCATATGAGCTTTTTTTTTTTTTAACGAGTTACCGGTATGACCAGACAGCAGTGACTAACACCATTATGAGCGTCTGCAACAGCAATTAAAAAAAGCAACCTGTGTGCAAATTTGGTCATTTTAATTTCATGCCATTAAAAATACTATTAAAAACATTCTATTATGTGCATTAGGAAAAAAATAAAATGTAATATCAACATGTCTTGCTAGTGGTTGGGTGAGTTTTTTTGGATCTTGTTAAAATTAGGTTGTTTCTTTAAATAATATCAATAGTGCACTTAAATCTAATGCAACACTAGAATGATTTTATTCTTTATGTTAATTATTAATGCTAAACAAATAAGTGAAATACATACTGCCAGTCAATCAATTAGAATTTTTGGTTAAGTATAAATAACAAACTAACCAATCTGCGGTTTATCCTAATGTTCAGTAGGATAGTATTGCACTGTGTGGGTTATTTGAGTCAGTGTTTAGTGCTAGGAGCATTCAGCATCCAGAGAGCTCCAGGTCCAACTCCCAGCACAGGGGAAATAATTCCACTGGTGGCGTACCAACATTCAAATAATAACTGCCATATTTAGCTCCGGGGACTGCAGTGGGAAGGAACGGGGCGGGGAAGGGAGGGGAGGCTCGTCACAACTTTAACACACAACACTAAAGGCTGATTTTAAGGAACTTCAGAAACACAAATAGCTTCTCCTACACCGCAAAGTGTACTTTTAATATTTACTTTAATGCTTACATCTTATAATGTTGTTGCTTCTATTCATAAATGCAAAAGATGCATTCTTGAAAAATTAAAAACAAATATCACAAAGTTACTCTGTGGTATGCAGCATGGCTGTTTGAATAAAATCTCAAAAGTTGAATATAAGAGTAATGATTTGTATTTTCTTAAATAATGAAATTTTATAATTTACTTTATTTTTTTACCTTTCATATTAAAATACGCTTAAGTACTATATCTTGTGATACGAGTGGTGTTCAGGTCAAACCGGGACTTTTTTTTTATAATTAATTAGATTAATTTTGAATTTTTTTTAATTTAAAAATTACCTTTATTATCCTATCCTCTAATATTTATTTCTTTCATTTTAACATTCTATTTATTTCGCCAATCCCCCTGCTAAGTTTTCTCCGTACGTTGGATCCATGATCAGGCTGCCTACTTCATGTCTGAAACGGTGACCTCCCAAGAAATTCCTTTGATGGCCCAAACACGTGGAAATGGCTTGGAGCGCGATCAGGACCGTACGGAGGATGTGGTAATAACTCCCAGCCGAGTTCCTGTAATGTCTAAGTGGTGTTGGTGAATGATTGTGTGCACAGATAGATGCACCTCTTCATCACGATGGCGACAAGTTATCCATTGATTTTCAAGGATCAGGCATTCTACTCACTGAATGTTGATGGGAAAAACTGCATTGGGCTCTGAGCTACTTCACAGATGTATGGCCTTTTCACAGATGTATTGCCTTCTTCAGAAAAATGTTAACTATTCATACTGTATGTTTTACCGCAGGTAAGAGTCTCATCACCGTACTGTGTTCGAAGTCTTCTGTTAATGTCAATTGGGTTTCCTTCTTCATTTAAGAGGAATTTAATTACAAGTCCCAGTTTGACTCAAATGCTCCTTGTATGTTTTGATGTTCATTATGAAATTAATATCAATATTTCATTAACATTTTAAACATTGTAAACTTTCAAAACTCAAAATTATTCTTTTTAAAGTAGTATTCATAATAATTTTGTAAGTTTACCTTTTAGTAAGACAGATAATAACCAACTCAAATGAACAAATGAATAATTGATTGATTGATTGATTGATTGATTGATTGATTGATATCAGTAACCACTTTATTTTAGTCAGCGTGGCTGTGGATCTCAAGTCTAATCCAGATACAAGAAAACAGGGCATAATGATGACAGTGCATAATAAAGACCTTAAATCTTAATGTGTTTCTGATCAGATGTGCCATGTAGATGTATATGAGTGTACTACTCGACAAATAAAGTGAAAGAAACAGAAGGAAAATTATTTACTTAAAATGATCCTTAAATAAGGAGGAAAGATAATCGAGTAAAAGACTGTAAATTTAGTCTAAGCACTGTAGCTGCTTTTGCATTATATGGTGTGGTGGAGCTCTAAAGCCCCTGCTGCATGGATGACTTGCTCTTGGGTGAGAAGAGCTGTGTAATTACATGTGATTAACCTGTGGGAGACGCCCCTGGCACTCTGCTCGTCCTCCTGGTGTGCCAAACCTGTGCAATCAGAACAACTACACAAGGTGCAAAACGTCAGGTTCATACTTTTACTCTGTTCCCCAGTGAGTCACAGATAAACCATGGTGTACGTTTTATACAGTACTATGAGGAGAACTAGCAGATCTCACTAAGCTCACATCATGCTTTTGTGTGTATGGTTAGCACAATCCAATGATGATGATATATGTAATGAGAAAAACACTTCAGGATATGCTGGTATTGTAAAATATTCATTGATATTGTGGTGTGATGCCATGAACATCATGAACTTGGTTATTTTTTCAATAACCGCACAAACAGTAGAGTTTTATTAGCTGAAGCTACTGCGACCCCGACAGCGATAATGAGGCTGCACTTTATTTGTATCAGGATATGCATGTGCTGTCAGTTAGGATGGCAGCAATGTCCAGGAAGAGTTCTAAAAGATCCTGCTTTTTGTGCTAAAGTTATATAGTAAAACCTCACAATAAAAATAAGACTTGCAGAAGCTGCTTCAGATACAATGTGATAATTTTCAACATTAAATGCAAACCTTTTTGCCTGTGAATAGTTCTCATTATTCTCTAATTAAACACAATTACACTTACATTTACATTGAGTTTAGTCATTTGACACGTGCACTGATACTTTCATGTAATCCATACTTATAACTAATTATCCTGTAAGTAATTATACACTGTACAGCAATGACACGGTGGATTGTCCTTTTTTTTAGTAACTGGGTGGTGTAACAGGGTGATCTAACTCTGTTCGACAAAGTGACCATTGTGCTTCAGTGGATTTGTGTGCCACAAAGGTACAATTTCAGCGACAGGGACAATCAATAAAGCAACAGATATGAATTCCACCATTGATTACTTTGTCTAATCATATGAACCTCATATAGTGTATTATGACATTTTTCTCCCTTTCTTCATTTGAGTTTCTTTCAGTAATTAATTCCTAGTTTTTTTTTTGTTTTGTTTTTTTAGAGGTTCGGTTAGATTAAGTTAGACTTCCTCTGCGTTACAAGAATTCAGTCTCATACAGTATATGATCGGGTACAGGCTTTAATATCTGTGGCAATGGGTGCCTCCCCCTTATCCAGAGACCCAGTGGATGAAACAGTAAAGACGAGTATGAGAGAGCTGTTCTAACAGAGCTTACCGAAACAAACGGTCTTGTTTTTTTCTTAGAGACGTCTCACATCATTTAATGCTTACCTCCAAACGGGGCAAACACGTGCACCTAGAAGATATTTATTCCAACTAGAGAGAAACTTAAATCAAGTGTTTATATGGCTATACTCAATACATTTTTACATCTTATTAAAAATTCATTCTGATAGATCGAGGGGTCACATTATACATTTTTATACCAATTTGGCAATTCTTCTGATAATCAGTGAAATATTTGGGTCCATGTCAATACTCCTAATAAATGTGAATGAAGTGATTACAAAATAAATATAAAGCTTGGAAGGAAGTACTGTAGCAGAGATCAATTACCTCTAATTATAGAGTTTTTGTAGTAAGTATAATTATCAAAGGGTTTTAAGACCTTAAACAAAGCTAATACAGTACAAAATACTTTCTGTTAAATGTTCTAGAATAAGTATCATTACTCGTGCTTCCTGTCCAGATGTTTGTACATATTGGTACCTATTATTTTAAAAATATTAGAAGATTATTTAATTAATTATTAAATTAACACATTAAATTGCAGCCTAACTAAATCAGAGAACCACTCAAAAACCCGGCATTTGTATGGAGCCATGAGTCACTCAAGGAAGACCAGCAACTCACAGCCAGAGCTGTTCGAGTGGGATTCGGCAGGGGCTTTCAGTTACCATCACAGCGTCGGGAAGCTAGAGAAATTCCCAGAGGGAGTTGTGCATGACGGATTTTCTTAAATGCCCCCCACCGGTGTACTATGCAGCACGAGACCAGCTTAATCTGAAACGCCAAATCACAGGCCAAAGGGGTCAAAGTGGTAGTTCATCTGTACCTGCTGCTCATTTGTTTAATCTTAATAAATTGACTGAATTGAACAAGAATATTTAAAATGCTGTGTGTTAATGTTGTCATGATTGTTATAGTCATCTTCTATTTGATCGTTAGATGGGTAGTTAGGTAGGTAGATACTGTAGATAGATGTTCTATGCAGTCATAGATAGACAGATAGATGCCATGTTGTGTTTGTGAGGAAGCTACAGTAATTTAGCTAACAGTTTGCATTTACCTGCTTTTATCTGTACTTTACAGTATGTATTTTTACTCTAAAACTGGGCCTTTCTGTTGCGGCCATGACAAATTAATGTCCATATTTGTCAGTTTTGTATTGTAAATATCACACTAAGGACAAGCAGCCGGTCTGCTAATCATGTCATGACACTGCATGTTGGCAAATTATGAGTAATTCTTGTTTTCACACCTAGCTAGCCACTACAGTTTGCTGCTTGCAACAGTTACTATACACTGCCTTCTCATAGCTAACACGGCTAACAACACTGTCAGCGGTACGCCAGTGGTGTCATTAGTCCTTGAAAGTCTATTGACTTGCACTCAAAATCATCAGCTTAATCTGTGCGGGGGAAGGGGGTGCCATGCAACTCGCATTGTGTTCACACAAACGTTCCTCAGTGAGTTGTTTGCAGTAACATTCTTCTGCCAGAGAGGGCGTCACATCCCAAATTTACACACTATCTCTGTAAGACCAGCACGAGCACAAAGTGGAGTTTACATCTGATCCTTTCAGCTTTTAGTCGGTTCAAGTCCTTTATAGAATGTTAGATAGGAAATCTTTAACTTAGTTTTCAGCCTGGTTTATTTACAAGTAGTTTTATGTTAATAGAAAAAGAACATATTCTTCTGTTCTTTGCATTTATAAATAACCGATCACATATGTCACATTTTTATTATGATGATTTAAAATTCTCAATAATTTATAATATCTCGCTTTGATTATGGTACATTCGCTCTAGCATTATTTTATGATGCGAAAGCCTCATGCAAATTGACAGCATTAAATTCCATCCTTTATCTCATTTCATTTTTGCCCAAGATCTGGTATTGATGATGGGAGAGTCAAACCACTCTTGACATCCTGGAACGCACTTGTGCCATCAGGGACATGTCATAACCTGGTCATTAAACTACTACATTTAAGTTTTCAGCTAACTTCATTTTATTGCCACATGACGTTGCATTATCTAGACTTGACCACCAGAAGCGACCCCAGATTATAACACTGCCTCCAGAGGCTTGTACAGTGGGCACTATGCGTCGGTTCATGTGCCTACCTTTACCATTGTCCTTCCAGATTTTAATACGCCATGGACAGTTCTTAACTCAATTCCAGTCATTTCAGCAATCTCCTTAGTTGTTTTCTTTGCTTGCATTAAGGATTAAAGCTACGTAATGAGGATATGGTTGGTAGCTTGTTGCAAACTAAAGCATGAAGAGATTCTGTGCATCTAAGAAACAAACACAAGTGTTTCTAGATATTATTGTGCATGTCTGTGATGGTTACGCAAATGCATAAGTGTGTTAGGAGCTGGCAAGGTCGAAAATGTTAATCTTTTGGGGTAGAAAGACCCTTTTAAAATATACCACATTATACACACTGGTGGCTAAATGCATGGCCTGACATAAGTAAGTACACACAGGCAGCTTGTGAGCAGCTCGTCATTCATCTACAGTACATAGCCCACATGTGTACACTGTATGTTGCAAACACAATTTCATGCACAGTCCCAAAATGAAATGTCATTCCCTGCTTTACTTCTTGTATCATAGACACAAGAGCTCTGAAGCTCAAGCATCCCCAATATTTATCAGGAGGCTCATTTAACATGTGGACAGGATGGTACCAAAAACTTTTTAGAAAGAGTTTAAAATCATTGGTGTCTCCCATTTTTGGACTTCTGTACTAATGTTATACGTTAGCAAGTGGCCACATACTGTACAGTATAATTTTTTTTCACTCAAGTAATATACTGTAAAATATATCTGTAAGCTGCTTTGCAAAAATATCAAAAGTTAAAAGCTCTATATAAATAACATTGAATTAAATTGAAGTATGCATCTCTCTGAGATGCATCTTTGTAATTAATAATCATAATAACCATAATTTATTATATATTTTTAAACAATGCTAATCAAAGTGGCAAACCCCAACAGAGAGGAAAAGACTGCACTGCCATGCCATCATTGCGCAATAAAACCGCGCACTGAAGCACGAAATCTTCCAGTCCACTTGAGGCCTTTATAATGAAATAATGCACTCCAGAAAACATCAAGTGCCTATGATAGCTAATGATGCCATTTAGCTAGGACACATGAGGAGCTCACTGATAGTAACGCAAACTCCTGGAGCAGAAGCCCTAAAGACAGGTGGTGGCATTGTATCAGGAGAAGCTCTGGCAGCTCCTCAATAATGTGCTCTTTTACTTTAGACATAGGCAAGATTTAATTTGTACCGAAGAAATAGGTAAGAATGTACTAATAAAATGTGCATTAAGATTGTTTGACATTTAAGATAGTTGTGTAACCTGGGTGAGTAAAAGGCAGAGGATTGCATTTGAATCTAATTTGTCAGGGAAATGTAGATCTTTGGTGGCAGGGGGTGCACAATTCAAACAGTAGGCTGTGACAGTAGCCAGTCAAACACAGCCCTGGGGCAGGGTTACAACTCTCCATGCAGGCAGTTCTGCTTTTTGACACTTAAATGATTGGACAGAATGTCAGATGTCTTTTTATAAGTGTTAAAAAAAAGAATAAAATAAAACAGATGTACAGCTATAAATAAGCATGCAAAGATAGTAGACTTCGAGCTCTGTTTTGGTACCTGCTCATTAGTAATAGCTCTCTAACTAGTTTCGCAAAATCCATGTCCCCCAAGACGTTCCACATGTTCGAACAGGGCATGGCACCAAATAGGACAAAGAACATTCATGCACGTTCCATTCAAGCTCCGCAGGTCTAAACATTTAACCTCATTTGTTATAGCTGTGTAAGAAAGGCACCTGGGGGCTACTGCTATTATCTTGTGAAAATTTAAGCATCCACCTTCTCAATTTTCACCTCCAATAAAAATAAAAGACATGACAAAACCGAACTAAGCCGTCTAAGCGTAGCAGTTTCACAAATATTTTACTGGGTAAAACGTGCAAAGACTGCACGCAAACGAGGATTTGCACACACCCCTTAACCTGTAACGTGAGTCACCACGTGATCGTATGACCTCATCACACAGGTAGCTCTGGTTTGGGGCATCTCACTTTGCTGCAGAAGAGAGTTAAACACAAACCTAACAAGTCTCACAGACCACAGACTATAAATAGAGCATTATCTATGCAACACAACATAGGCAGCTGACCAGGGTTATCAGACAGTACCTTTGTGAGACAACAGGTGGTGAATGTGTCAGTCTGTCAGTGAGGGAGCGAGCGATAGCAGGCGTAGGTAAACACACGCCTCATCACTCTTAATTCTCCCAATCCCTAACGACAACTGCATGATGAAATAGAGATTCTCGGTTTGAAATGAAATAAAGTTGCAGTTTTCTTTAGATGTCAAGACGATTTTTTTGATGTTTTGCAAGTTTGACCCCAATTTGTGTTAAACAGTAGAGGTTACACTAAAATTTCTGATTATGTATCGTGCCCATTAAAGAGGCTTAAGCTCTACCCACTTGGCAGAAACACATCTGGTCACACACCAGTCAGCCATATCATCAGCTGACCCGGCCTCCAATCTCCCTAGATACCAATCCATTTGAGCTCCCATGGAATGCAAGCCACAGGACCCAAGGATCCACTGCTAACTTATGAAATCATGTTCCTACTGTAGGGCCCAGAGACGCCTCATTGGCACCTAAACCCAGGTTTATGGAACCCAAAACCTAGGTGGTTTTAATGTTATGGCTGATCAGTGTATACTGTATGACTGAAAGCTACATCTTAGTTTGTAGATGATCTGAATCCATGTTAATCCCTAATTAGATTAAATTCTCTGAATATTACAATTAATGTGATTAAACAACGTACTAATGACTTAATAATCAAATACATATAACTTACATAAATCAATTTAAATGTATCTGTTTCTATTAATGTCTGCTTTGCAAATCTATCACTACACTTCCCACAGTATGTATAATATTACCATAATGATCTTGTGTCTGGCTACTTTAGATACTCGCACACACACATTCCTACATATGCAATCTTTAACAGAATGCCAGCTCAACCCCCACCTATGATCCTGAACATACATGTAGATCCATTTTCTCTAAAGAACCTACCAACCACTACAGGTGTAGACATAGGGATTGTTATAGTTTATACCTATTCCTACCGAGAAAAGGTTTATTCAGATTTATATAAATCTATAGGTATCATTTTCCGAACTGCTTTAATCAAGTACAAATTCCTATAAAGCTTGTGTATTTGATAGTCTTTAGGATGAGTAACACACAGGGGAACCCAGCAAGAAAAATAGGTAATATCTAAGCACAGATTTAATGCTCTAACACAACCAATCACGTATTCAGTGTGGAATGACCAAGGTGGCACGATCCCACTTGGCAAGGTGTTAACTGCCAGCCTGCCTACTACTGAATTAGCACATAGCCGCATACTAAAGAGGCCAAAACACTTATAATGGCCAATAGCAAGTTGTGATTACAACTAAGACAGAAATAATACACTTCCAAAAACCCGACCTCTTTGGCAAGTTTTCGAGAATCTCTGCCATTAGCAACACCCGTGGCCATTCAGGGAAGGTTAGGGATTAAATCACAACATTTTTAGCTTGAAAGTGACCCAGTGCCACAGTCATAGCACTTCTGAGAAGAGTAATACACCTTTCCTTAAAGCACTGATCAGATACTAAGTGTGGGAACAGTAACCCATTGTACATTGTGTTTTGTGCATATGGCGCAAATATTTTTTATACGTTTTAACATGAAAATATGGTATTTATTAACAGCCAAATATACAGTAATCTCCAAGCTGGACCTTTTACGTTTAGAAACTTCAAAAAGAAATTCCAAGAAACATCTAATTGAACAGAAACAGGCCATTTAACAGTCATAACCTGTGACTAATCACAGAACGTTCCCAGGAAAACCCATGAGTGCATCAAATTTTATTTTAATTTTTCTTGTCACTGGCAGCTTGTGACATTATCTTTTTCTGAAAAGCTTCTTGAGTCATTGTGGTTCTTTTTTTTTCTGTCAAAAACTGGTGCATATTTGTGATAATGATTATGCAGAATGGCAGCCTTAAGATTTATGAAGCTTTTGATCAGAAACGTCTATCCGGTTAGTCACAAGCACTAGAACTCCAATGATGCTGTTAAAAATGATGCTGGCTGGCAAACGATAAACAAACCACAATCCTGGACCGCTGCTCTGTGTATATGAGCGTGACTGTGTCATCCTGCATAGCACCTGTTTCGGTATAAATGATAGTAGACATGATAGTTATAATTTTTCAAGGATCCAGAGCCTGAGAACCTGAGAACATTGAGCATGAAGTGGGAATGCATCCTGGACTGGGCACTATTACATCCTTTAATTGAAAGTGTGGTGATGTTCTTTTGGCTGCTCACACAGGTTGCCATAGTGGATTTTGATTTTGGCAAAGGTTTTATGTGGGATGCCCTAGCTGATGCAACCCTCCCATTTGTATCTGGGCTTTGGATCAGCATTAAGGGGTAGACATACAGTAGAGATGTTCTGCAGCCTCAGTGGCTGGGTGTAGGGCATTACCTGGGAATCAAACCCAAGAAGCAATCACTAAGTCATCAATACCCTTCTTTAGTGGACAGTCTATTGATAATTATAGCACAGTGAGTACAACTTTGTTAGGGTTTTGTTAATGTATGCTTAGATTTCCCTTGGACGGTGGTAAATTTCCCAAGCTTCTCTTTCTTTGTTCATCCGTTATTCCTTATATGGTAATCCTTTAGTGGTTCGTCTGTTTCCGGATACCTATGCAACTTCCTGTCTTTGTTTCCCGCATTTCAGCAGAACATGGTGAAAGGCTTATGATCTTTGACGGAACAAATGTACGTGACACAGGACAGTTGGCACAGTCCTGAAAAACCTATTTCTCTATGACTGAACTAGAGAACATTCGACACTCCGTCACGTGCGCATGTTTCTCTCCTGGTCGGCAAGCATGTCGGATGCAACTCTTCCTTCTATTTTAAACCTAACAAACTGAAAATAGTTGGTGCAGAGTGAACTTCACCAAACTTCGAGACCTACTGTAGGGTGGGATTATCACCGAGTCATAGGCATGACCGTTTTTATACATAGTACATTCAGTGACAAGCCACTGGTGCAGTAATCATGCTTCAAAAAAAGAAATGCAGTTTTCCTCAGTCCACAGACAGCTACACACTGATATTAAGTTCTCCTTCTTTCTGTGATTTTCACTGCAACACTCGGCATGAGCCTGTTCCACTGAACGTCCTGCGGTTCGTAATTTTCTAGTTGTTTTTAGAAGCTGCTAAACGCCCAGCGCATCAGATTTCCTAGTTATACTGACTTTTAATTAGGGTCTGTTTGCTGGACTATACAGTATACTGGATATACTGGACTCCACATGGAGTCTCCAGTCCATCCCTGATACACTGTAGCGGGTATCTGGGAAGCAACCTAACTGATAACACCACTTTCACATCTCCAGTTACAGAAACCTACTTCAAAACTAATTATGATTATTCATACATGTCAATTAACTCAAGATGTATCCAAACACATCTGGAATGATGATTGACATGATGCCTCATAAGCACACACCCCAAGATTGGAGTTTTACTCCTCTGTTGGCTTGAAGCACCACAGCAAACATCCTGACATCCTGCTTCACCTCTTAGACTGCAGGGTGTACACCATGCTCAGGTAACACATCTTCTGAGATTAGAGGAGGTGATTAGAGAGGGAGTGAGTAAGTGGGCCTGGGCAGGTCCTTACACCTGAACCACGGTGGGCTGTTTATACCGCTATCAGGATATCTGCTCAAAAAAGCTGAAGAGAAGCTGGGACCTGGTTGGTGGCGTAATGCCTTTGTCTTTATGCACACATGGATTTTGAACAATGCTAGCCCTCTGTCTCTGCTCCTCATTCTCTTTCTTCCTCAGCTCAATGTGGAAACGACGCTCTCGTTTTGGTATCTGGGTGGCAGCCACACCTGTTATCTACATCATCTGTTGGACAGCCGGAGCAAGTGGAGCCTGTCATTATGTCACAAAGCAAAAAAAAAAGGCAGGACGTAAATTCCTAGAAATCCTCATCACTGTTTAGTCCAATGGAACACCAGTAGGAGGTATATACTGTACAGTACAGTAATACAAAATAAGCACACTAATTAAGAAACTCCTCCTGTTTGGTTTTGTACGATCAGTTCTGTAACTTTAAAAAGACATAATAACCAGGCTCGATGCAAATACCACAGAAATGATGCAAGCAGTCACTTCAACTTCAGTTTCACTTCAGTTCAATTTCTCTTTAACCTTTGCATAGTTTAAGCATACAAGGCTTGAAAGCTACAATTACAAGAGGTCTTTCCAGAACTTTCAGACATGACTAATATATACTGACAACTTTACAGCTATTCTAAAAATGACCCACATTTACACAACAGCTCTCTGTATGTTCACTATAATCAGCCTGTGACAGCAGGAAGGAGAAGGAGAGCACAGTAGAGAAAGAGAAAGAGAAAGAGGAAGGGTGGTAGCATGCATTACACAAGTACTTAAGCAAATGATGCTGTACACTGGATGTGTCCCCACTGAGAAAGACAATATTAGCTGGTACATAGGGCTGGATAATTGGTGCTGGGTGCTCTTGCTCTGCTGAGGTATTGAGACCTTGCACAAGGCCAGAACCGGAGGAAGACACGGGCTTATTAACACCACATGCTGTCCTGTGAATGCTCCACCTTCAATGGGACTCAATTAAGTGCAGAAAGACTTCAGCGGATACGCAAGACTTTACAGCAACCAAGATAGAAAAGGCATGTCAGGGATATTTTATGTCATAAAGGTAAAAAAAATAAAAAATGAGTCTACCAGGATAGCTGCTAGAAACTCGGAAACTGTTAACCTTTGACTTATAATGTTCAGTTGCAGGTCAGGTATTCATTATGCATATTAAATAAAGGACTCTAGATGTTTGTAAAAAATCCATCCTGTAGTCAAGTCTCTAAACGATCTGCTGGACATGGACGGACTTTGTTCTTGCATTTATAGCAGGAAAGAAATCACATTGTATTTAAACATCAGTGATGTGACAGAGGTCCACATTGAACAGTCCAAAAGGCAGCATTTGTCCATGCATGATTTAGGACAGAAAGGCCCCCGTGCTGACAGCCTTGAGGACGCATCATTATGCTGTGTATGTGTGTGTGAATGTGTATCCATGCCTAGTGCATACACATACACATACACATACACATCTATTTATCATTCAATTATGACTCCCCAATCCTCAATATCTAATTATATCACACACATAATAAGCATACTAGTAATCAACCCTTTTTTTTTTTTACAAGGCCTGAAGTACAGTTCACACATACAGTAAGCCTACATACAGTACATGTAGGCTTTTTTTTTTTTTTTTACGAATCTCATGACATATATTTTATATGTGCAATTGGAATTTTTGAACTCTCTTATAACTTTTGTGGGGCCATAAGGTTATAACCTTATAAAACCATCCGGGTAAAATGATGTAGGTCATAACAGGCACCACAACATTAGCAGCAGATGTTTTACATACTGTGAGTTACAAGGTGGGACCACTGTGAATCAGGCTTGTTTGTCCAGCACATGCCACAGATGCTTGAATTTGCGAGCCAGGTCAACACCTTGAACCTTTTGTCATGCTCTTCGTGGTTCAGTTTAGATGCTCACATGCCTATTGGAGGCACTTTCAGCAGTGGACAGGGGTCAGCGTGGACACTATGACTCATCTGTGACTACTCAACCTCTATAATGTGTACAGTAAGCTCTGATGCACAGGTGTTCTGACATCTTTCTATCATAGCACTAACTTTTTTAGCAATTCGTGACACATGAGATTACATAAGATTGGACCAGACAAACTAGCCTTTGATCTCCACGGACATCAGTGAGCCTTTGGTACCCATGACCCTGTCACTGGTTTACTGGTTGTCCTTTCTTGGACCATGTTTGGTAGGTATTGCCCACTACATACTAGGGATACTCCACAAGACCTGATGATTTGCAGATGCTCTGACCCCATTGTCTGTCCATCCTAATTTTGATTTGGACAAAGTCACATCTTTGCCCTTTTTTACTGCTTCCAACAAATCACATTTTTCTAGCTTCCTCTCTTATTTATCACCCCTTATATGTACTATTGTAAGAATATTTGCCTTTAAAAGTTTACACACAACAATATCTAGGGTTTGCACGAAATGATGAGGGGAAAAAGCACACATTAAGTAAGTGTCAGGTCTGTTGGCACAAAAGACTTTTTAATGGCCAGACTGATTCCAGATTATGAGAAGGCTAGGCCAGTCTAATAATAATAAGTCCTTACAATTATGATCAGCAGGGAATCATCTTAAAATACAAAACACACTGAACTATGAGGCGAATAGCCTACAACAGCAGAAAACCACATTAGGTTCAGCTCCTTTCAAGCAAGAGCGGGAATCTGAGGCTACAATGAGAACAAACTGGGATGAAGACCAGGCTGTGAACTGATTTACATTCTTTTCTTATTTGTATCTGTTTAGACCACTGTTTAACAAATGTTTAAACCAATGTTCAACATCAAATTTTTTTTGGGGAAAGAAATAATCAGAAAACCATGATGAAATTAAAGTCTGACATACTGTATATACAGTACGTTGATACAACAAATTTTAAAATGCTATTTAAATGTCACACTCGGTATGTTCATTTATAGAAATGCTGAAATAGTTGCTTTGAGGAGAGGTTCAAAATAGAGCACCGAATGCATACACACTCACACACACATAGAATTATCAGAAGGCCCTTCAGTTAGAGGGATGTCTCTACTTGTTCCATTACAAAAACAGTCCTGTGGATCTACCACTGTCTTTAGCCAGGAAAAGCACTGAAGCTATGTCTGATAAGAGCAGGAGAATAGGCACATTGGGGAGAAGTAAAGAGAGTGACAACAAGTAAGATTGACAGAAAGCCAAGAAGAAGCCCAGAGAGACCGAGAGAAAGACAGAGAGAAACAAATAGAAACATAGCGAGATGAGGAGAGAAAATGAAAGCTGTGTAGAAAGGGTATGGTGCTCAAGGGATGCTGCAGGGTTCTAACTCATAGCCGTGCTTGTTGACAGTAGGGAACAGGGGTGGAATGTGTTTGCACTGACCAAACAGAGCCAACAGATCTGACCTAGGGAAAAGAATTATATCTACAAATCAAGATGGCACATCAAAAAAAGATACAGAGTTCTCCAAATTTGTGCTTCTAAACCCTGGTCCACGCTTTCTCTACTGGACAATTAAACTCGGTGTACAGACAACAGCAACAGTCATCTGGTTTATGTGGGATAAAAACAAAGGTAAAAAAAAAAAAAAACAGCTGGATGACTCACCACTAGATTCCCAATCACCATGACCAGCATGAAGACCAGGATGCAAAGAGGCTGTCCAGCAACTTCCATACAATCCCACATGGTCTCGATCCATTCGCCGCAGAGAACCCGGAACACGATTAGAAAGGAGTGGAAGAAGTCTTTCATGTGCCATCGAGGCAATTTACAATCCTTGGAGAGCTTGCAAACACACAGCTCGTAGTTCTTCCCAAACAGCTGCATCCCCACCACGGCGAAGATGAAGACGATGATGGCCAAAACCAGAGTGAGGTTCCCTAAGGCTCCCACGGAGTTGCCTATGATCTTTATCAGGGTGTTCAAGGTGGGCCACGACTTAGCCAGCTTAAAGACTCGCAGCTGTGAGAGGAGAAAAATGAGTTTCATTAAATTTTTCCTGTCTTTAATAATGTCTTGGGAATAAAGCTAATAAAAGAAGTGACTGTTAAGCCAGTCTGCTTTATGTAATATCAAGAGCTTTCCTCCTCATGATGAAGAGGTTCCAGAAAATATAGTGTGTTTTTGATGTAGTATTTATGATTCCTGACCCCTTGTTTCAGTGATACAGGAGACACCTGAAAGTCCATTATTCTGCTTTCTTCAGCTGAATCAGAGGTCAGACCTCATATGAATATAATTTACCCAAAGGAAAAAGCAATTCACTGAAGGGGAATACACACAGGATGGGAAAAACAAGGTTTTTCTAAATGACCTGAGAATTTACAACCAGGTCTTATTGTACAGGGGAAAAAAATAAGTTGTCATTTGGATATAAATAAGCAAATACTTATTAAAGATGCTTTGACTGAATAATTCCTGCATTGATTTATACGTTTTAGCTGGCAACAACTGTTTAATCCTAACTGATGCAATAGTAAGCAGCTTTCCTTTTCTTAAACAACCTTGCCTTAACACCTATCCTGTGGTCGGAGAAAAGAAGTTGCTGTTTTTCAGCTGTCCAACTATTGGCCTGCATCAAGAAAACAACTGCTGTAATCATGGTGAAAAAAATGTGTCCAGAAAAAATAAAATAAAAAATTACCATTAGTGGAGATGATTTAAACGGTTGATGGTGCAGCATCATAAAAATGTTCAATATTCTGAAAATAAAAGCATTTTCACCTGCACAACGTACAGGATTGGGACTAAACAGCTGTGTGGCCATAAGAAAACCACTTGTTATTAAGGCTAATAAAATGTTTTAGTTTGCTAGGGAGCATAAAGATTGAATGAAAAAAGTAATGTTGTTTGATCAGTTCAGGTTGACTCTATTCCAGAGCAATGGGTGGGTCAAGGTAACGATATAAGCTCATGAAGTGTTGCACCCGTCATTGCATAATGCCCAGTGTACAAGACTCTGGGGGTGGCCTTATGATCTGGGCTTGCTCCTGTTGGTCAGGTCTGGGCCTCAGCAATTTTATGAGGCAATAAAATGAAGCCAGCTGATGACCTGAATGACCAGGTTATCACATCAATTGATTTTTTTTCCCTCCCCTGATTTTATGGGAATATTCCAGGATGACAATGCCAAGATTCATTGGGCTCAAGTTATGGGATCATCAATTATTTTCTCACATGACTTGGTCACCACAGTGTCCTGACCCTAACCTTATTCAAAGTCTTTGGGATGTGCTGGATTAGTTGACACTCCTATCATTGCTATGGCCAAAAATCTATGCAACTTCAGATAGAAAGGGTCTCGAAACAATGCCTTGGGAATGTGTGCAATAATGCAAGCTAAAAGTGGTTCAATGAAATATTGTGTAAGTGTGACTTGTTCATTCTTTCCTTTAAAAGAAAGGTATGTGCCTTCTTTGAACTTCTGATGTGTTCTGAGTAAGACCCCAATAGTACTAAAGCACTAAGACCTGAGTAATAGTTCACTCTGACCTTGTCTGTTTAACTTCCATCAACTGATTGAGTCTTGTAAAATTCATCTGGGCGTTATTTCATGCCTCTGTTTGGTGTAGTATTGAAGTATTTAACATGGCTATTAAATAAGACATTACCAGTCTGAAAGAACGCAGAACAGACAGGCCTTCTACATTAGAAAGCCCGAGCTCCATCAAGCTGAGACAAACGATAAAGCTGTCAAAAATGTTCCAGCCCTGTTGGAAGTAGTAGTATGGGTCCAGTGCAATAATCTTCAAGACCATCTCAGCTGTAAAGATTCCTGTGAAGACCTGTGAATGGAGAAACAAGAATTAATTCAATTTTACTCAGCACAATTAGAAAAGTATATCTTGCTGTTTTATTACATTCATAGTTAAATATATAAGCATGTGTGTAAATAACCCCTTAAAGAAACACTTTTGAAAATAATTTTATCCAGCACATACAGTACTGTGTAAAAATCTGGAGCCATCCATAATTTCCTACATAGTAATTATATAGATGAATTTACAAATGTTTTACTGTAACAGACTGCAAACTGCCTAAAGATACCCTTTAAAAAGCAGCAACCTCATTTCCCCTCTCGTCTTTTCCAACCACTAATCACCACCGCTAATCACCGCCGCTAATCATCGCCACTAATCACCGCCACTAATCACCGGCCTTATTATCTGACATGCCTTAAGTTAGGTCACTGCCTAAATACAGCCTAAAAAGTTCTTTAGGAAGTGTAGAGAGCTTTTCCTTAAGACTGCTTTAAGGTACAAGATCTGGCTCTTTGGAAGCAAAATACGAAGGAATGACAGCTGGGTTAAGTATTTTGCACTTTACTTAATATTATACAGAGGCATTACCACAGGCAAGAATTTGGAAAGTTTTCTTATTATAAAAAATCCTGAAGGTATGTGGAACTCAACTTTTAGTGTCTATGGTAAGGGTAACTACTGAGGCATTTAATTAGCATTTATGTGAAACTTGTGGTTTGTTAGAGTGCTTTATTACATTTTTTAAAAAGTATTTGTACATGGAGCTCAACATTTGTACAGTATAATTTGTCCTTTCATCTAATGGGACTGCTTTTTCATGGAGAGAAATTTGTGCTTATTGTTCTAATTGTGCTTAAACCACATACCAGACAGAACGTAACTACAGTACAATAAACAGAATTAATTTTTACTGCAATTACCCAAAGTTCGAAGTGCAAAAGTTGCTTTAAATGACATAAAAACAGCATTAGTAAGACTTTCTGTCATCCCCAGGCAGTTAATGTTAGAGTGAACAGTTACAGTTTGAATTTGCATTATAAGTTTCCCAGGCAATAAATGTCATTCGTGTATGTTCTTATACATAATTACATCTGTCTTCACCTTAATAACAATGTCAATCTTGTCAGGTATGAAGGCCACAAGTGCCTTGAGACAGTTTTCGTCGAGTTCAGCTCAATATTACACTGGAGTTTTATTGTAGCTACAGTATGTGGTGTTTTATCTCCTCATTCAAATACAAGAGACATTTTTAGACCCACTGAACTGTCAGTTACTGTATGAACCCAGGCCCAATGAAACTAAATTTAAGAAACTCTGTTGATGAGTGGTGTTTTGTCAATTTGTATAAACCATTGAAATTGTACATAAAAGGTTATGGATTGGGTGGATGTGGCTAATGTTTTAGGTTCAACAAACATGTCAAGGTAAAAAAAAAAAAAAATCACAATTCTTGTCATTGCTACAGTAATTATGCATATTCTTAAAACTACCTTTTTAGCAAGTAATGATCGGAACTTTCGACAGGAAGGGCTAGTGCATTAGTAAAATCTGCAGCTACTCTAACAGGTCTGCTTTGGGAGTTGCTTTTTCCCGAAGACGATGTCGTTCTGGTTGTTGTTGCCCAGAGAAAGGCTTGTGAACGTGACACAGGATACGTGACCCAAGCACTGGGGGAGGCTGAAGATCACAGCCAGAGCTGGGCCTTTTAAAGCTGGCTGGTCCTGTCAACCAGCCTCACCTTTGTGAAGCTCTGCAGGTTTCGGCATTACATCATCTGAGTGTGTTCTGTCTGTCATCTTTGTGTGCCTCACCTCTTTAATCTGAAGACCTGGCCAAAAGGGATCTCTCTTAATTTCTTTGAACTCTTTTTCACCCCAAAAGTGATCATCCTGTACAGTATATAATGACTCAAGATGTTAAAGCATTAAAGCAAATCTGCTGTGCTATCATCTCTCATGACCCTGTGACGGCCATCTTATTCTGAAGGATGTAAACAGCACTGACGGCGACTAGAGCGGCTGCGCATAACTCTTAGGTAAGAAAGATGTATGATCGAGCAGATTCATTGTGACTGGGATTAGAGCCTCGTTCTCTATCGCCTCAAGTGGGCCACTGTCAACACTCACCTTTCAACAAAACGGAGCTGTATTCTCATTTCCATCTCCACAGAGTAATTAGCTCAGCATACTGCTCATTAGCCCTGATGAGCTGCTGCCAAATGCGATTATCATACTACACAGGAAAAAAAAGCTCCTACAGAAGGGGGCATCTTGATTATTTGGGGCTTTCTAATATAAATTTCGTATCACCATGGGGCATTCCAAAAGACAACAGCTCAGCCAAAAAGCTGCAATGTAACCAGCTTTCATCTGAGGAGAAATAAAGCGTCAGGAGCCAACCCCAGAGTGTACAAAGCTTTAGCAGCTCCAGTAATATGACGAAGAGTCACTAATCCTAAAAACACTAAGGTTTTGTATTTTGTCATGGCTTGCTTGCATCATTTTACATTTTACAGTAAGATTGTGATCATTATGAGTGACTAGGCTTCTGTTAAAAAGGCTGTTCTACATTTCCAATAAGCTTTCTATAAGAATTTTCTTTTTTTTTTATGTGTCTATATACCTATTATATGTTACTAGTATTTTTATGATGCTGTTTTTAAGTGTGGTCTTACTTTGTGTCAGATAGCACAGGTATCAAACCGATTTTGAGATTGCATTCAATTTAATTGATTGATTGTTGAACCATTGTCGTCGCTGTATAACTTGTTTGGGAAGAGATTTTACACACCCTAGCTTGTTTATAAGGTTTATTAACAATTAACAAATGTCAAACGAAAGTTTGACTACTTGTGGCAGCAATCATATCGTGAGCCCTGTTTGTTCCTATAGTGGGGACCATGTCCGTTATTTAATTTTTAACTTGGCTAGCGCACTTGGCAAGCACATGCTTCGGCAAAATGTCTTTCTTGTGTTTTTAACACACCCAGAGTGAATGAGTGCAGTTGCCATTTGCCACTGATTAGGTGTGCTGTTACACAGAGGTAGTTATAATTACTAACACACGTCCTGTGGTCTCCAGTAAGAGCAATAAAAGTCATTTCTGCAAACTGCCTCACTTTCATAGCTTTTTTTTTTCAGTGTCTTACATTTAATGTATTCTCGTAAAAATAGTTCCCCTTGAAGGTAGCTTGAGCACACAACTTTGGTTTTATTCAAACTTCTTTTTAAATGAAACTTATACACCTCAGAACACCTGGTGATATGATTATGGAAAGCCATTAGGGTCAAACTTGGTCATTCGATTAATTTGCATAAAAAAACTAATAACGTGCTAAAATTCCTAGATTAACTGCTTGTGTTAACACGTTAATAAAGACAGCCCAAATTAATATATTTGGTTTGTTTGCTTTTTTATTTTTGTTTCATACATTAAACAGTGTAATGAACCAAAAAAAAAAAAAAACACACAAAGTAAAACTATAGCAAGTACATATATAAACTTTAGGGGTATAACGTACACATCTGTACCTTGGGTATGGGATATCCAATTAGGGGCTCGGTATGATCTGAGTGATTACTGTCTAGGTTTATCTTGTGCTGGGTGATTTTCTCCATTAATTGGTTGATTCAAGTAAACCAAGCAGGCAGCACGTCACTGAGGATTTGATGAAAACTATTCAAATATGACTTCGGAGATAAGGAATTTCTACAGGGAATTACTTAACATATAATTTAGCATTTCATTCTAAGCGATAATTCGCCAGTCATAATTATGTAATTTCCAACTTTGGTATGTGTGACAGATGAAAAGCCCAATTTCGGGTTTGTTTAGCAACATGCTTCGTAACTAACTTGACTGTGTTATGTATATTTTCTTTCTTAGGTTTAGTGTATTAGTTTTAACAAAACATTCATATTATTTGTGATATTTCAATTACTATTCTTAAACAACTAAAAAAATGTTTTAAAGAACAAACTTTTGTTCCTTTGAGTGAATTCCTTATGTGTTCAGGGAAATATGGCCAGTTTGGCAATGTTAACAAGTTTGTACAAGTTTATAAATTTGCACATTCATAATAAATTATTAGAAATTTTTTTTTTTTTTTTACTTTAGTGTACCACAAAGGGTACACACTGAACCGAGACTTCAGCGTACATTGACACCCCTATTTAAAAACAAAAGTCATAAATAACTTGACATAGAGAACATTATTACTGTCAATAAATTACTAGCTACTGTAATTATATACTAAATTACTAGTTTTAGCCTTTTTTTGTTAATTCTTATTTTTATTTTCCCTTTTTTGTTTATCAGTCCAAAACTTACTACATTTTTATAAAGCTACAGCGCTGTCCTTTCTTACGCAATTCAGCAACTTTTAGCATCGACATATAAAAAAAACACACCATATTTATTTCACTTCATGCAGTAAAGTTGCTTCAGGTTTTAACGGTTTCTCACTGCAATTCAAGCGTGTTTGGTCTAGGACCAGTTGGTTTGCTCCTCTTCACCCAAGTGTGATTATTGTGCTATCTGCTGAAATGAACTGCACTAAAGTGAAAACCAAACAGACAAAACACTGCATATGTGAAAGCACTTTTGTTCTCACTTTTAGAGTAGGCAGGATTAATGGGGGAAAAAAACTCAGGCGACGCTTAAACTAAACACTAGATTACTTTGGCATTATTCCTACACTGTGTATCTTTGACTATTCCTTATCCCTCGAAAATGACAAAATTTAAGAGTAGTAAGCTTCACTTTGTTATGTTGTTTATTAGAGGGCTGCTGCTGCTAAAATCACACTTTCGGCACATATTCTGACGTTTTTGAAGCTTATAAGCAAACCTGACCTCAGACACTCAGACAAAACAAAGCATGTCTCAGGGGTTAGTAAAACGTTATCTGGACAACTGCACACTCTGGCATGCATGACTCATTGAAAGGCTGACTCAATGCTGCCTACCATACGGTCTTTCCAGCTCTTTATCCAGGAGACTAGCATATACAGGACGTCTCACAGAAAAAAAACACTTGTTCTGATGTCATAAGCAGTGCTTGTACTGTACTACATTTAGACACGAAGAGTCTTACAAGCGTTACTTGTGATCTCATAAAAAAGTGTGTTTTTCACGTAGATGAAAGCAAGATTTTTAAGACAATAGTCTGGGTGATTTGTTTTTGCATCAACAATAGAACTTAATTAAAGCAATATGAGGAGAGATCCTCTGTGACGTTCTGTCTGAGCAGCACCAACTGTGGTGAATCAGCACCCACACAACACCCAATTACATATAAGAACACTGAACATTCTACATTATCTCTTTTTTGTTCAATGCAAGTATTCTAGCTTTTTTCTCTAAAAAAAGAAAAATGAATTCTAATCTAATTTATGTGTTGCTTTTAAGGTTACCCTTATAATTACTAACTCTTTTAAGCACAAACTAAAATAATTAGGCTTTTGACTGTTTATGTGGCATTCTTTGTGTGAAGATCATAATTAACTAGCAAGAATTCCGCCACAGTATCATCCAGTATTTTTTATTTTTTATTTTTTACAAAAATGCAAAGTTGTTTCAGTCAAAAGTTCATGGCTATAAACTTTATTAGCACCAGAGTATTCTAAGGTTCTATGTGCAAGTCAATCATCACTCAGTATAAATGCACCACATAAGTAACCATGCCCAATTAAGATCCATGTTCCATTTACACTCTGACAGATAAGAGCAGACTCAAAGCTTCAATGATGCAAGCCGAATGAGAAAGAAACTTATTAGGAGACAGAAGAATGCATAATAAAAAAACACTCAGACAGAATCTAAGCTTTGTTTTTTTTTCCTTCCTAAATGTATCATTTACTGTACAGTATATATATACTGTAGAATTCAGTAACATGCATATTTCCAGAACACATTAAGTTGAATCTGACATTCTTTTTCATGCTGACTTGATATTGGATTTAAGCCATCAGTCCAACAGCTAATAAGCATAAAAACTCAATAATAAACAGAATAACTTGGATGATGATGGATTGTGATTTCCTGTCAAAATTAAATGCAATTAAAATGAAAAATAAAAATACCATGTATGATCGGCTAGGTTTGGCTGACGTCTGAGGTCCCACTTCGAGAAGTATTGCTAAGTTGAATGTCAAAACTTTGACACCATAGAATCGTCCTCAACTCCAGTGCTAGTGCGCCAGTATCCTGCACAGTTTGGTGAATTGTCTATTCAACCACAGTGGATACAACTAATCTGTTAATTAACATCTGATTAGCTGTTGGTAATTTACAAACTGTGCTGGACTGGAGCTAAAGATCTCTGCCCTACTGTATATCTTAAAACATTTCTTTCACCAGACAGAACATCCTAATACCAGGCTTATGCGGGGGTCTGAAGGTATTACACCAACAACTCTGTGTAAAACAAGTACCACATATGAACCATTTTGTCAGACAGAACCTTGTAATATTAAAGTGAAAAAAAAAATCTTACTTTTATCCCTGAATTAGAAAATCTGTAGGGAGGAAAACCTTCAACTAACAATTCTGTTATCCATCATGTGATGGAAGTGCCAAATAATGTACTCTCCACCGAGCACTTCTACTGTGTTTTTAATACGATTACATCTACAAAGCAGCTATGGTCAGGACAGGCTGTTCCTGGTGCTAAACCAGAGGTGAGACTGAGTCGATCTCAGCATAATCCATGCAAAAATAACGATTTCGACCACCCTGGGATGATGCATATATTTTCACATGCAGGTTCTGTCACCCAATATATTCCTCCCTTGACGCCACTGTTGAGGAAACTGCATCACTTCTACAGCTTGATAAACACCAGCTTCCACAGTGAAGTGAGGCATATTGATTCGAGTGAGCGCTGCTGTCCTGACATGACTCTCTCCTCTCTCCAAGACATAATACAGACCATCTTCTCACAAGAAGCGGAGGTACACGGCAAGAGTGTAATACAGAGAACAAAGGAATGGTGACATGGATGGATGTTGCTTGCTTGCATTGCATAATGTATCACACACACAGTGGCTTCATTTGTACCCAAGTTTTTTTTTTTTTCCATAGTGAAAAGTCAAGAGTCTAAGTTTTGAATAAACTGCATGTATAACATTCCTTCCCTTAACTTGTTAATGAGAATGGTAAAATTGTACCATTTTTTTGTCCACTCATAAGCACCACAATGGCTGAAAGTTTGGAGCAGATTTGAAGAAGGATTGATCATGTCATTATTTTGATTTCTTAAATCCTACATCTATGTATGTGAGATTGTGTTATACGTGTCCATTTCGTCTCAATTTCCAAAAATCCACTTATTTAATTAAGTGGAATGACAACCATCGGTAGTAATAATAATAATCATAATCATTTCTTTATGACCTGCATAGATGTTCACGTCTATTGCTATTTACAAAGATATTACAGATGAATTTCCCAAAATGTTAATCCCTGTTGGATTTATTTGACGCTACATACTGAAACAAAAAGCATCATATATTTTTATACTAAAAAAAGTTATGCATACATACTCTGTAAAGACCATTTGAAATTCTCCTCCCTGACCTAACTTCCGTCAGACATATTGTCTGGGTTTTTTCTTTGTGTATGTGTGTGTGTGTGTTTTTTTTTATGCCTTCCAAGGAAACAAGCCTGTCTCTTACAATCGCTTTGTCTTCCATAATGAACAACAGACTTCCAGAAATGCTGCTCTTGCATGTTGCACCAATTGTAGCGCTGTATATAACGAGCAAGCTGCAGGAGAGGTGAGAACGTCCTTTTATCATGACAAGTCATAGTGGAAACATTCTTCAGGGACAGAAAAGGAAGCATATTTTTTAAGCTTTCAATAGAAAGACCTTCTAAAGTTTTCTTTTTATTCTAATCTAACAAACAACCCGGTTTTGTCTCACCATGACTGCCCCTGCTACAGTATGTAAGCTAATATTCGAACCGACTCCTACTCACCAGGTTGCCTACAGAAAGCATCTTGTTGAAGTCGTCTGTCATGGGGTAATGCTCCAAGGCCATGAAGAGGGTGTTGAGCACGATGCAAATGGTGATCGCCAGGTCTAGAAAAGGATCCATCACCATGATCTTGACCCACTCTTTTAGTTTAAGCCAGCTGGGGCAGCAAGTCCACACCAGATACTTGTGGGCAAAAGTGTACCAGCAAGGATGACATTTCTGATGGGCCTCCTCCAACTCTGTCCACAAACAACATACAGGTTACTTTTACTAAAGTGCTTTATATCTATAACATAAACATTGATTGATTGTATAAGTTCTACCATAAAATCTACTAAAGGTTTACTCACAACTGCCATGACAAACAATCTCTAGCTTGGTTGCAGTTTATGTCACTATAGCATGAGTAAATTGAGCAGTCGCATCATTATTGATCCACTTTTCATGGTCAGTCAATTATCCCGAACAAGACTGGGATTAGACTGGATTTAGGAGACTGCTTAATGGAAAACACATTTATTGAGGCAGTGATGTAATGAAAAGCTAGATTGCTCTCAAGTTGCCATAATCAGTATTATTTAGAGCATTAGTTACCAAATCAAATGCTATTAGTAGGCAATTCTTAAATAATAAACCAAGCAAGACGAAAATCTTATCAGCATTAAACAACATTTAGTCCAACTGTACTCCTGACAAATGGTACAGAAATCGACTCGATCTAATGCCTTAATTAATGTTTGTGGTGGTTATTTGGCAAATTAAATAAGTGAGGCTGAAAGATGGGTTCTAGTATTCACACAGACCTGATGCAATCTTTCTACCAGCATTTGGTAACACACTTTTATAAATGGATGGCAACATGTGTTGATTAATTTCAATTTCACTAAGAGCAACCCTGATAGCAAGGCCAGTTGTAATCCCAAAATCAGGTTAGTATCAATTGATTGAAATTTTAAAACACAATTGATGCTGGGTTTAAGAATGTCATATATATATAATGAGACCGGTTTGTGCGACATCGATGTCAGCGTGGACTGGAATGCACATGCGTGAACATTGACGACATGACTGTTGTAATCAGTGGAGGCCAAACGCCATTGAGTGTGCGTGTGTACTGTGTGGCCGTCACATTCAAAATGACTAAGTGAGCAGAGCAAAGAATCTACGTCAAATTTTGTGTTAAGCTTGAACATTCCTTCGCGGAAACTATTTGGATGATTCAGAAGGCTTTTGGGGGCGATGTGATGAGTGTGAAATGAAACCGAGACACAAAAACTTCAAAGATGGTAAAGAATCTGCCGAAAGTTATGGATGTTCTCGAAGGCCTTCAACGAGCAGAACACCTGAGCGTGTAGAACGTGTATAGTGTTATAGTGAATCTATTATTTTTTTGGCAAGAATGTTTCTTTAACATTTATGCAAAGGGGTCTTCAGTGTCAATCCTTTGTAATGGTCTATCCATTCTGTCCCATTGGAATGCCTTTGTGTTTATTCATTAACATGACAAGTTGCATTTTTTTATTAACTTTAACTGAGAAAGCAGAATACGGTGACTGTTATACATAGCTGCTACAGTGTGAGTGATAACAGCGATGAACTATTTTTGCAGCGATTTCACAACATACAAATAAATATAATAAGTGATAAAAGTATGATGTGTTTATGAGACCTCTAGGGGAAAAAAAAGGTCAGCATTTTTATTGTTTATCATAAAATGTGAACATATTGAGTGGGCAGGGCTGTGCTGTGGGAGAGGGTGCTCCAGCACATGCATCGTTTCTAATGAGGAATGTGATAAAGACAGACAGCACGTCCATTTCCTTGACTTGGGAGGACTAATGTGCGAGCTATCTCCTCAGATGTGTTTGTGGTCGTGTCATTCTCCACTGCGAGTGCAGCCACCCTGTCAGACTCCATTTCATCCACTCCGCAAGAAAATTTACCAATCACTGAACACAGTGGCCGTCTCACTTCTGCTCAGGACAAAAATGTAAATAGAAGATTAGATTTTCCAGCTTTTTCTGGGTGAGCGAATTTCTAAAAGTAGCTAACAATAGTCAACTGTAAATGATCCCACTTTGCAAGGATTTAAGCATAAACAGAACAGAAACACAGTGAACACCATGTGAGCGACTGTCATTTTGACCTTAACGAAGAGCTGACGTAATAGCAATATTGTTAATTATGAAATAATTATCGCAGATTCAGTCATGTGACAAATCCAAGCCATGCTCATACTATACTTGGCTTTACTGTGTCTTGCCATGTCAGCTTTTGTATCAGTGATAATGAGGATTGGCATTTTCTCATGCTAGCACACCTAAAATTGGCCCTTTTTGTCCTTTTGTAAGCAACTTTTCTGCTGACAAATCCACAATTGTTGACCATAGGATTTATACTTGAGACTGATATTAAACATGTTATTATACTTCGGAAAAGACAAATAACTTATTTGCCTTAAAATACGAAATACATTTTAGAATCTTAACTATATAGGACAATTTTCCTACTAATTAATACGTGTGAAACCATGAAATGCTTCATCATTCCCGAAAGAAAGAGAGCAATCTGTCTAGTATTCCTGTCCAATCCCGAAGATTACAAATATCTATATGTATCATTTCTCATGTCTTCTGCTCTGCTTTAATAAATTGGTTTAGTAAAGAATCTGCTCTGTTTTCTGTCCGAATATCGCAATTGTGCATTTATTCCAAAGTTGTTGTTTTTTTTGTTTTTTTTAACAGCCTAATTGTTTTAATATCCACAATTTTGAAGCTTCACATTTCTGCGTGTCACAGAATATCAGTAATTAAATACTGGCTGTCTAATATTATGAGAGACAGAACATTCCTGCACCCACTCCACTTCGACACCAGGTGGGCGGACAAGCACTTTCTCAGTCTGATGAAGTATGGCTTCGGAAAAAAGAATGCCTAGATGTATCAGATATTTTGCAAACGTTAAATCTCTTACAATTCTGGAGACAACTTAATTAGTTCATATCGCTTGGTAAAAAGTTTTTAAATGTGCATTTAACATCTTTTTAAAGCCAGGATTTTGTCTGCTCTCACAAATCTGCTTTGTTGTTCACATAAACGTTCTGTACATGCATGCATTTCAATGCTTCCTTCTCACACACGGATTTGTTTTGCTCAGACACAAAACTTTCTTTGTAGAGACTTTATCACATATTTAAATTTCATTCTCAGTCTGGTATACATCTTCAGGTAATCTGAAATGGATACACATTTAAATGAATGAAAATGTTACTAGTCTCTATCATTCTTATTAGTAATTTGAAAAAATATCATCTGACTCTGACACCATGTCATTGATACCAGAATGTTAAAAACAAAAACAAAAAAATTTAAAATAATGCTAAAACCTAATCAGTATTGCACAATCGTTTCCTATTTTAGGCTCACGGATGTGCAATGTATAGGTATGGAGGATATAAGTAAAATGTGTAAAAAAAAATCTCAGGATTGCTGTTATAATAATATAATAAACAGAGTTACTGTTAGCACCACAAAGTTGTTTATACTCCACCCAACAATCTACCAACACTAACAGATTTTACATTTATTAAACGAGAATATACTATACCCCAATCAGCAACATCATTCACCACTGCCAGGTGAATTAAATGATATTGATTATAAATTATATACATCCAAGGCTCATTTATGCCTGTAGGGAGCAAAAGCTAGTCTGTTTCTGCAGAAAAGCTTATGTCGAACAAATTCTAAAACAAAATCAGAAAAGTCTCAGAACGTTCAGGGGCATCACAGCCTGCTGTGTATGAGGCTTAGCAGGCAAAGAGTTCAAGGTTGTTCATCCGGCCTTCAAATCCTCCAGATCTCAATCCAATTGAGCACCCATGGGATGCGCCTGACATCAAATTTGATCCATGGAGGTCCCACCCCGCAACCCACAGCACCTAAATCATCTGCCGCTAACGCCCTGGTGCCAGACACCACAGCACACCCCCAAAAGGTCTTGTCGAGTCATGCCCCGAGAGGCCAGAGCTGACCCGGTCGGCACACGGTGAACCTACACAATATTGGGCTTAATGATTTGTGTTTTAATGTTATCACTGATCGATGTGACTTTCATCTGTTATCATTACAGCCGTTCCTTATAAACAGCTGTTTCCTCACCAGCCTGTTTTTTTTTCCCTCCGACCCCCCCCCCGCTCTCGAGGTTAATAATACAAAGAATGCAACTTGTCATGTTACTGACCACACAGCGCCTTCAACCCTGAGATCAGACATTACAGTGGCACAAAATGTGAAAGAATTCTCTGAGCTCTTATGCACAGGCGCTGGAGACTTTTTCCAAAAATGTTAAATAAACATCTCTTGAATGAAAATGTCACCAGCTCGGTTTTTACCATGTGGAAGGTTTGCCATAAGAGTCTGTGTAAGATGTTACTATAGAAACATATTAGAGTGCGTTAAAATAAACCTCTGATTTGCCTTACAGCGGGAGGGCACAGTTCAAGCCGCACTCTTATAAAATAAAGTAATCAACACCTTCTGAGAATTCAACAGCTGTACTAGAAATGCATATCATTTGTTTATTTTGTTGGCGAGGTAGTTTTAGACGCATTAATGAATCCACTGAGCAGCTCTCTGAGATATAGTGATCACGTTGTGCTTATTAGATAGCTAGCTGAAGAATGAAAGCCAATTTTATAATTTTGGACAAGCTCACTGTTTTAAAAAACAGTTGTATCACTTGTATTAAAAAAAAAATATTGTAAAGATTTGCCATAGTAAGAAAATCTTTTTTCTGAAAGTGTGAAAAGATTCACTTAGAATTTATACAACGCCTTTCAACGGTTAGTTGCTAAGTCCCAGATTAATACAGCTTGGTATGAAATAGACCAATAAGCAGATAAAGACTTGCCAATTACTGATTTAGCCTTCTAATTGTATTAGAAGGTTGTTCTTCATTATGTCAAAATGCCCAGGAGAACTTTATGGTAGTGAAATTGCAGGGAAGAGCTTTACATAATGCATAAACCCAGGTACAAGCAGCATAATTAATGCTTGCACAACTAATAGTTTTACCACAGCAGACTGGGAGGCAGCGATCAATGCTTCAAGGTTACATCCAAAATCATTTTTGCATAAGACTAATCATTTAAATGTACTAGTCCATCTGCCAAATTCCTACCTAACATTCTAGATGTGAGGTTATGTCTATAAAGCTTGGCCTGTCAACCTGCAGTTTGCCTAAATAAATAAAAGAAGTACACTCATCGGTCAGAGGAGTATTCCTATTCTGATTGATCTCAACAGCAGATAGAAGGAAACTGAGAATGCATGCGCGTAAATTTCTCATTATGACTGTAATCTTGAGCACAACCCGAATCATTTTGATTGAGTGAGAACATTTTTATGCGAGCGAAGCAGAAGGAAACCTGTTCATGGGTGAAATTAATGCTCTCACCTTTTTTTCTTGTCTTTTTCAGTAAACTAGCTCTCGGCTTTATCTACATAACTTGGGTCCTGGTGGTTTTTGAGAGGTAGTTTAAATTGGTTCTCAATGCAGAGCAGAGCAGAGCAGATCAGCTACATTGAGGGAAAGACCTCTTGTGAAGTCCTGATGATGCAGCAAACAGGCTGTTTCATGATTAATCGGGTTTATGGAGGATAACACCTCACTCTTGAAAACAACAGAGACTGGAGTCTCAAGGGAGCGCCTTAAGAGGGAGCAGATGGAGGTGCCCTTCTGTCCTCACACGCTCCAAAAGGCAGAGCTGACATTTTAAATCTATAGCGGTAAGATGTTTAATACGGATGCTTGCAGTGCCAAAATAGGTGAGATAAGCATGGATTCATCAGCATGTCCAGTCAAGTAAAAAATCAAAAATGTGCTTTTTTCAGAAGTGATTATCTTAAGTACACAAATGCGAATGTGAGACGCTAGGAAAATCGTTTGAAATTGCAGATTTCGTATACCGTGTCACGCAAAGCCTTTGTGAAGTGTCTGTGGAATTCGACTGCCGACTAGTTCTGAGAAGCAATAATTTCCACTCGGCGTATCTTACCCTCCATGGCGTCAGTGAGGTAGCTAGCAGCACTTAGCGCCCTGTCTCGGCCCTCCAGGGAGAGCTGTGGGAGGAGCGTACTGTTCAGCTCGTTTGATCCCTGTAGAAGGCAAAAAGGACTATGGTCATGTGAATGTCAGAGTTTACAAAACAACAAAAGTCTGCATTTTACTTTCCACTTTGTTGTACCTGCTTTAGTCGTGGAAAACTTACTGTGCATGATTTTTCCTCATCATAGAAGCAATTCTAGGCATATTATTGTATATAATATATATATTCATGAGAATTCTATTAAATTAGATGCATTTTCAATACACATTTATACACTTTAGACCAGTTTGGTTGTCTTAAAAAAATAAGTAAAAAAAAAGGAGCACACGCTACTGCAGACCTATAATGAGTTCATGAATTATTCTGCTTTAAGACAAGCACCATTTAATCGAAGATGAAATAAAAACCTGAAAATGACAAACAGCTTCTCTGGTCAATTAGAGAGGTTTCCTACTGATACAGTGCTTCTACTTAGTCTGTGTACCGTGTGTGTGTGTGTGTGTGTGTTTTAACACTAGTGAAAGGGAAATCAGTAAGTAGTGTTTTGAAAAAAAAAACAATATCCATGCAGTAACACTGTGGGTATCTTTGATTAATTGTAAGAGATTCAGTATCAATTATATTAGTGCTTGTTTTAAGCAGGGACTCGCCGATTATTTCAAATTTATTTGACCCCAGGTAATCAAAGGTATGACGCAAAGTCACTTTGTCACTGGCAACGAGAACGCCCACGCAGGCTATTTTGGAGGAAAAAAAAAAAAGTGGTCCTTTCTCCTGTGTGTTTGTGTGTGTATGTGTGTGTGAAAGACAATGTGTGTGCGGCGAGACTCCACAACTCCTATTCAACTGTTGCTATGTTACCATGGCTGCATCGTCAAGACAACAGTGTATCCTCACTCCCTCCCCCGGCTCATTTCTATCAGATAGGGATGAGGTTGTCAGGTCTCCTGAGAACTCCTGATTAACCTGTGAGCCATTCAAGACTTTTTCCTTGCAGAAGAAACAACTTCCAATCCTTCACATCAGTGCTTCTTGATGTAAATGCATTACCACTTATCTAAACCAGTACTACATGCTAATGTCCTACTCACTGATTAAAAGCCTGTTTACAAGCCTGTTTAGATGCTCAAGGTATTATAAAAGGCCCTTATTCCTAATCCTTTCGAAATAGCGTCCGAGTTTACTTTAGCACTTTATTCAAATGAATTACTATTTAATCAAATGTATAATTAACTACTATATATACTGTATATACTGTATAGACAGTATATATATATATATATATATATATATATATATATATATATATATACTCGCTGATATATATATATATATATATATATACAATATACAAGTATATATATATATACAAGCTGAAAGCATGTCATACTCTATGCGTCCATTTACACTGTTGTTCATATTTTGGTGTCTCAATACAGGTCTGTTTGCTCTTAAAACAGAAAGTTTATTTATTCAAAAGCAATAACCTTAAATTTGTTTGTAGTAGAATTATTTGCAGAATGCTGATAATTGATGTCAAATAATGAGTTAAAGTATTATCAAAGCAACAAAGGTCTCATCAATGATCTACTTTTATTTGCAGAAGCATTAGATACACAGTGCCCTTAAAGGAGGTCAATAAATTCCAATTCATTAAGAAAACCATTAAGGTCTGGCCTTTATTGTCCTTCAACAATAATGTTTTCAGCCCTCAATAAAATTTGGGATTTCGTTTAGATCAGAGAGAGAAACATAAAATATAAAAATAAAAAAATATTATATAATGTTTGTGTTCCTTGAAATGTATACATACAGTACGATACAGATCTCTCTACACATCGTCTTAAACTGCCTAATACATTTTAACACTGTATTATATTATATTATATTATATTATATTATATTATATTATATTATATTATATTATATCTTTTCCGAGCTCCAAAGAGCTAAAGTTTTTATTCTTTATTTTCTAGCTCATAATAACATGACGAAACCACTTGTGGGAAATTTGGAGATGGAAAATGTAAATTTGCTTAAAATGTTAAGGGATGATACAAAGAAAGAGTCTATTGTTGTCTGTGGCAATTTCCGAAAACCCTTCAAATGTTGCAGGCTGAATTCTGGGAAATCTTTTTTCCTGGATATGACATGGGCAATTTCTACCTTATTTTTAAGTCTTCAATGACACACTATTGGGCCAAAAGTTTGTGAACGACACTGACCATTGTATACGCATGTGATTTTTGAACATGCTGTTCCAGATTTAGCCCCTATTTGCTGTTTTTTTGCTGTTCTATTTTAATCTCCACCTTTCTGTAAAGGTTTTCCAACAAGACCATTAGAGCATGCTGGGTACTGAGCCCTGTGGTGCAGTTTCCACTCTAGTTCATCCCAAATGTGTTCCAAGAGCACTACTTGGTGTGTGGAACAAGGGATTGTACACCCTAAAAACTGAAGCTTCTGCAAACTAATATCCTTATTACCTTCACATGCTTGTTTCTCTTTTGAATAAGTTTCACATTGAACATACAATAATTATCAAATAAAATACATAGTAGCATAACATCAGTTAATGATGCTTCTGCCATATATTGGCAAACGGTCCATATTAACAAAAATCAAGCTGTGCATATATGTGGTGGTCTTTGTATACAGTATTTAAACCGTGGTATATTTAAGTGAAAATTCCACACAGTGAATGTCATGTTTCAGTCAGATTTTTGATAGCTACGTGTTGTAGCGAGACAAGCATAAGGCTAATCTGTTTAGTTTATAATCACATAAAATGTCTGTGATGCTCCACAGCAAAACAGAGGTGAGCGCTTACACACTAAGATGACAGAAGACAGAGTTTTAAATGCTCTGTTGTAAACATGGGAAAATCAGCCAACAGAACAAAACTGACTGATTATTTGATGGTAATAGGGCCAGTTTAAAGGCCATAAGGCTGAATTTTACCTCAGTTGATGAGATGACATGAAATTTCCATTAAAACAACATAAGTACTCACACTACGTTCTTTGACCTTCTCCATGGTGCATGCGGGTAACGGTAGAGGGGTCAGAGGTCCTGGACTCGAGATGCCATTCTGATCGATAGCAACAAACAGCTTTCCGTTGATATTGAGGCTGGGGTAGAAGACCTGAGAGCCATGACTGCTCGTACTTTGTCCGCTTATCCGTCTCCTTTGCCAGGGCAAGACGATAGAACCAGGGCGACTCTCGACATCGCCTTGATTGCTAAATTCGTCATCAGCGTCTGCTTCAGATTCTTTGTTCCGCAGTCGGAAGTTAAAGATACTAGCCTGGCTTTCCCGTTTGGTCCATGTGGACAAGGTCCGCACCACCAAAGCATGTGGCTGCTAAAAACATAGAACAGAATCATCTGAAACTGCTTTCTGCATCACCTAAATAGCAAGTGAGTTCTTTCTAAGAGAAGTTTGTCGCTATGAGGTGCTACACTGTATTTTAGTCATTGACTTAATTATCAGTATATTTAATATTTCTTAAATGCCAAATGATCATTTTACTCACCAACTCTTTTTGAGAAATTGTTCAATGTTTTAAAAGGCAAGGACAATCTGGTTGAACATCATTAAAGCAAGAAAAAGCTATAAACACTCACCAAGCCTCTAATTGTAGTGTTAGCCTTTGTACAGTATCTTTCCATATAAGTTTAGTCAGAAAAATAAAATAAAAACTTCACAATAATCTTGCTTTTTTCCCCCCTCCGCACATTGTTTTGTTTCACATTTCAAAGAGATTTTGATAAGTTTTATCAGCTTTATTAAAGAGACAATCTACCTTTGTTCCCTCTAAAATATCTTGCTTTGGTGACTTTTCATCACCATCGTTCTCCATCTCTTCTGAAAGTGGCCTCAGGCTTTTCTTCCGGTTCTTCTGCTCTTTGTCTTCTTGAGGAGCCAAGGGAGACAGGTCAGGAGCCAACACTGACTCAGTCTCCTGAGATTTGTGAGCTGCCTGTAAGGCATGGCGTGATAAGAGAGGTGAATTGTCAAGCTGTGAAGACTGAGGCGTGTAAACACAAAGAGAAGAAAATCAAAGAATTTTCTTTATGTATCCTGTATTATTCAGGATTACAGTTGTCAGTTTCGGATGTCTGGATTAAAACCCTACCAGAAATCAGTTCTAAATCTGATGAATAGCTTAGGAACGAAAACGAAACTGAAAAATGATGTCTTATGAAGAACAGCAAATTTCAATAAAACAAATCAACAAATTAACTTCAAGGAAGATTACCATTACAAATCACATGCACACATACATGCTGTTCTTTCTTTAGCTGTTCCATGGCGAGCTGAAATTCTTTCTCTTTCTGCATTGCCTCAGCAAGAGTAGCTTGGTTCTGCTCTTCATAGGCCATAGCTACAACTGCCAGGATCAGATTCACCAGGTAAAAGGAGCCCAGGAAGATCACCACCACAAAGAACACCATGTAGGTCTTTCCTGCAGACCGTAGCGTCTAACCAAAGAATTTTAGTCAGGATTTGGTTTGAGTATAAATATTATTTAGAGCATAGGTCTTATCAGAGAAATTATCTCCCAAAAATATTGGAATTAACTCAGTCTATTAAACAGACTGTGAGGATGCAGACCTGATGGTATAGGTTTTCCCAGTAATCCTGTGTCATGAGCCTGAAGAGGGAAAGGAATGCCCAGCCGAAGGTGTCAAAGCTGGTGTAGCCATAGTTCGGATTACGTCCTATCTTCAGACAGTCAAAACCATCTGGACATTTGCTGTGGAAAAGAAAGGCGGGGAAAAACATTTGAGTGAAAATTTTCAAGCTGTGCTCACACTGGGGCTCTAACAATGTCAGCATCTGTATCGAGTTTAGTGCTCCAAATATCTGTATCTGTATCTGGAGTTGAACGAGAAGTGTAAAGTAGGTAACCTAGACCTGATGTATATATCCATCTAGAAGCCTCTGTAGTACAACTAGGGACCGTGGAGGCTAATGGTGATTACCATTGTATTTATTCACATTTTACAAACATGGTATGACCTCTGGGCAACACGTGTATAAGCTGCATGCCTTTGGACAGTGCGAAAAAACAGGACTATCTGGAGGAAACCCACCGAGCATGGAGAAAACATGCAAACTCCATGGACACAGACCCAGAGGTGGGAACTGAGCCCAGACTATAACTGGAAGTGCAAAGGCGCTAGTGCTAACCACTAAGCCATCATACCGCCATATACAGTACATATCTTAAATGTGAATCCTCCGCTTAAAATTGCAGGGCTATTTTATTTCATTTACAAATTCTAACAAGAAGTAACAACGAAAATAGATATACACAGATGTCTTGTTTAGCTTTTAGCATGCGCATTATCTAATGAGTAAAGCTTGCTAGCTATTTCTCTAAACAACCATGTCCCTCCCAAACACAGGAACTATTGTTTATATTTGGTAAAAATACTGTAGCAATGCAATATACTGTGTATTTTTTTTTTGTTGTTGTACATTCGTATGTTTTCTGGACGTGTTATTACGATATATTACGTATGGGCTCCTTTGTACGGATGCTAGCAAAAATGGTGTCCTTTAAGCTGCAATTTCAAGGATATAAGAAATAAGATGAAAAACACAAGTTATTGTATTTCAATTTAATCAAAAACATTTTTGAAAACCCTGTTAGAGATAAGCTGAGTTAAACTGAATGGTGACAGATATATTTTTGAATTGCTCTGCTGGAAATAGGACCAATTGTGTATAGAAATACAGTATAATATGTTTTTATTACATACCTTAGTGTTCAGGTCAGGCTACTGGATCAAACCAAACCAAACAGCCTTATTATTATAGTTGTTTTTCTATCTGTTCTTTTGCATCCAGTTACACTCCTACTCCACACAATAAAGGACTTCATGAGAAATTTCAGTTCATGAGACTTCACTGGGTAATGACGTTCATTATATTACATAACTACCTGTATAAACATGCCATAATTTTGTAGCCTCCAGTGAAACATGTGTCTAGAATTTCCTAACCTGAAAAGCAAGGGTGAAGCAGCTCTTACACCTAAAGGTGTCACAGGACCACCCGATGACGTGATGGACTGTCAGCATGGGTGAGTTGAGAGACCAATGGCGCCAGCAGACCATGGCACTGCCCTCTATCCCATCTCCTAGCAGCCTTGCTTTCCTCAGGATGGCAGTGTCTGGTGCCAGGCCACTATGAGTGTGAGGGTGTAGGATGATGGGCTCTATCGCTCTCAGACACCTTGCCATGGAGGAGGTGCTAATGGATGGGCTCCACTTGACTTCGTCTTGAACGGGGGGGCTTTGTACTATGCTCTACCGACAGCACCCTCAGTTTTTTCTCGAACAATCAGTGATGCAAACATGTGCTATCAAAGCAGTGTTCCACTGATTAGAACTATTTACAGTATTCTAATCTAACCTTTAGAATGGCGCCAGAACCTTTTAAACTATATGTTTTTACCACTCTGATTGTAAGACTTCTTTCCACCTTTTTCTAGGAAATTAATTGTGCTCAAGGTTTACTGTTAATATTTAGATGCGATACGCAGTGAAAGATTCCCTCAGTGTTTGGCATGCAACTGGCACTGACAGTTAACCTAACAAACTGTTACCCCAATCAATTGTCTTTTGAAATATAGAGTAGCAGTCTAATATCATTGTTATTTAAGGTTGTCATGAACATGTTGATGTGTAGCATGGAGCAACTTGAAGAATTTGTAAAAGGAACTGCTCTCACTCAGCACAATAGCAGCTGGGATCATATCACTGAAGCACAAGCCATTCTAACATAAGCTATTTTAGGAGCCTGTGAGTACCTCTGTACTTCTGGGGTCCAGGGAATGAGAAAGAGCCGAAGACATGGCCAGGGTGAGGGACTCTGGGAATTGGTGTTCAATGCTGGTGCACGTAAAGCACAGGCTTCTCATTCCTATGCAACAATGTGTGTTATGTCTACGTCAAACTGCAACACTGATTACTTAAAACGAACAATGAACAAAATACTAGCATGTCTGGGACTGAATTAAATGACCATGCCGATCAAGATGATTGACATAAATTAGAATTACCATGGACTAAACTGAACTCTTAAAATAAAAACAGGGCTCATATTGCAATTTGGAGAGAGAGAGAAATAGAGAGAGAGAGAGAGAGAGAGAAAGACTCTCCTCTTTTTTGGTCTTACAATACAGTTGCTGGACCAAGCACGATGAACTACAATAGGTATTTAACAGCAAGCATTCTCTTGCCCAAAACTCTGGACAAGCCACTGATGAGGTCCTGAAGTTGGAAAAAGGCCACAGATAACAGGGAGAGCAGAGGCTGAACTCACAGCATTAGTGTTGGGTCAGAGAAAGAGAACTCTGGCAGTGCATGCAACGTCCCTGTCCATACTAAAACAATAGAGGCAATGAAAAACGGATGAGGAGAAGTGGACGCCTAGGAGGCTTCAAAACCTAGTGATTCCGCCCCGGTCTGAGCAAAGATTTCTGACCACACAGACAAGGGTATAACACATTGGGATTCCCCTCACATAAATTATCTTGCTCACAATCAAGCTGGAGTAGAATATTTAAAGAATCTCTTGTAAAGTTATTAACTGTAGCCCTATAATAATCTTTAGTGATAAATAACTACTGACAGTAATTATCAACATGTAAAGAATCAAATAACTGCGTAAGTGTTAGCTAACATTGAATAGTTAAATGAATGAACAAACAGTTGGTATGAGATGACAAGGTCGGGTTGCCAGTCAGGTTCTGCTCTCTATTTAGAGCTGAATTTGTTCTGGCTTAAACCCAAAACCTTGATCTGTTTACTTAGGTGACCTATAATAATCACTAATGTTATGCTCAGAGGTTTCATAATACAACCTAATCATGGGTTATATATAGTGTGTCTTTCTTTAATAAACATGCCTTAACACCACGTAATTTTAACAGATCTATTTGGAGTACCGAGGAAATGTGTTTTATTAGTTAGCATTAGAGAACAGCATTTTATAAATGGACCAGCATCTCAGGCAGGGTGTATTCCCACCTCATGCCTGGTGTTCCCAGGATAGCCTCCGTGACCCTGGCCAGGACTTACTGAAGATGAATGAATGAATGAATGAATGAATGGATTTTATCAGGTCAAATCTAACAATCATTTATTTGCAGACATTTTTAAAGCAAGCCATTGCTTTAGAAAACAAAAGCCTTACACAAAAGAGCATCCGTGACTGTTTAATCTCTGCTGTACACAGGTCTAGGTCAATGTTCTTATCATTGGACAAGACAAACAGATACATGCTTTGTTCTGGGCAGATGTTGTGGTCAACGGTTAAAGGCCTCTTTATACACCGATCATCCATGCCATTAAAGCCCAAAACATTAAGCCCAGTATTATGTAGGTTCCCTATTATATTACAGTATGTAGGTGACTCCACAAGAGCTCTGGGGGTGTGCTGTTGTGTCTGGAACCGGGACGTTAGTGGATGATCGTCTGGGTGCTTGCGAGGTGGGGCCTCTATGGATCGGGCTTGTTTGTCCATGGATGCTCAGTTGGATTGAGATCTGTGTCATTTGCAGACTGGATCAACAACCTTGAACTCTTTACCTGCTCTGTGGCAGCCTGTGATGAACTGGGTGTTCTGATAACTTTATATTGTGGCCAGCATTGACTTTATTCAACAGTTTCCTTAGGATAGAAGTGACCAGACTGGCCTTTAGTCCTCACAGACATAAATGAGCCTTGGGTGTCTATGATCCTGTCACCAGTTTACTGGTGTATAATTGATAATCAATATTATTCAATTCACCTGGCAGTGGTGTTAGTGTTGTGGCTGATCTGTAGAATTTACAACATTGGACCATCATAAATAGAACCTAAAGACACACAGAGATTGTAGTGTATTTTCTGTAATCTGTTCTTATGACCAATGCTATGGGGAAAAATGCTTCGGAATTTGAAATATCACATTATTGATTAGTAGCTGCTTTTAAGATAATGTTTTAACAATTTGCAGCTGGGCCAAAAACTGTAGGAGGCCATCATTCTGAACCTCAGTAATAAAAAGCATGTACAGCAATTACTGTCTACTTCTCATCGAACAGCACTTAAATCCAGAGGAGCAGAGATACTTAGCATGAAACCCTAGAAGCCTCAGAGAGATGATGATTCCTTCTTAGCCATCAATATACCCATTCGCTCTACATTGTATTATTTAATTTATTTATTTTAACTCTCTGTTGGCAATTATATGCATTTGCTTGACTTGTAAATGTCAGCTGTACGGGTGGGGGGTGAAGTGTTCCTTGTCTGCAGTATGACATTTGTCTGCACACTTAGCTTCTAATGTACAGCTAAGAGCAGTGTGGTCAAAAGGTACAAGTAGAGGTATAAAAATAAAATGTAAAAAAAAATTATGAGCGCATTTGAAATCGTGATAGACGATTTGAAGGCTTTTGTTTCTACTGAGTGGAGAGCGAGGGGTGAAGTGCCCGGCGCATTATCGTTCTGCATTAATACTAAATCCCTCAGTAGCATTAAAACAATCTTAACCATTAGAGAGTTTATAGTAATATTTACTTGTCCATCTTGTGAGTATATTGGTGCTGTGGTGCTTTTGGGAGGCCAACACAAGGTCAATATCTATCTATCTATCCATCCATCTATCCATCCATCCATCCACCATCCATCCATGGGATGCAATGCTTTAATACTTAAATGTTTAGGTTTTTGTAAGTGAAAACATTTTAAGTAAAAAAAAAAAATCTCTAATTTATTGTATATTTTATTCTGTCTGCATTATAGCAAAAAAAAAAAATGTCCTAGGCATAAGGTAGACCAAGAAGTCAACACATCTCTTCAGTGATATTATACTTAAATTTTCAACTACCTGAACTCAAATTATAGCACTCTATATTGTTGCTTTAAGATATATATATATATATATATATATATATATATATATATTTTTTTTTTTTTTTTTTTTTTTTTTTTCCTAATGGTATTCTAAATAAACCATTTTCCTCCTATCTTATCTTTTTTAACATGTTTTTCCCACATAAAGCAGACAAGTGCTAATGTGCCTAATGTTCCTAACGGTCAATAACAGACATCCGAACGAGCTGTAGCAGACATTTTGAAGCCCAGGGTAGCATCTTATGGGTTATAGTCGCCTAAAGATAATGGATAGGGCAGAGGAAAACGGTCAGTCTTATGGTAATGATTTTCAGAGTGCACAGACAGGGCATTGAAAGACCCCTGGTAGACTTGAGTTCACATATTGATACCATAGAGCTTTAGCCTTAAAAATAGTGTTGCTTTAAGTACCTTATATAGAAGAACATGCAAACTCCATGCTCACAGAAGCAGGAATCGAACCTGGCCGGAAATCGAACCCAGACCCTGGAGGTGCGAGGCGACAGTGCTAACCAATAAGCCACTGTGCCGCCTAATTTTAATTAAATATTTCTAAATTCATTTCTTTTATACCTACATTTGAAAAAAACCTTGCATCTTAATGTATTACATCTGTGTTACTGTATTACTGGATCTTTTCGGTTTAAGGATACAAGCCATACAAGTCGAGTATGCCATACAAGGCCTCAGTGAAATGAGCCGTTAAGCATGTATGCTCAGAGATCACATAAGATTATGTGTAATTATCATGTAACAAAATATGCTTAAAAATTTGTATTCAATTAGCGCTATATAATGACCTCAGGATTGTGGAAAGAAGCAAGTTTCTTTTTTATTGTTGGTATTAAAGCTATTAATAAAAAAATATTTAATTAAAAGTAGGCGGCACAGTGTCAGCAAAGGTTATCACTGTCGTCTCGCACCTTCAGGGTCTGGGTTCGATTCTCAGCCAGGTTCGAGTTCTGCCTCTGTGTGCCTGGGGTTAGCATGTTTTTCCCACTTTTTGGTTTCCTTTGAGTTTTCCAGTTTCCTCCCACAGTCCAAAGACATGCAGATTAGGCTAACTGGTGTAATTTGCAAATTGCCCGTAGTGTCTGAATTATTGTGTGTATGTGTGTGTGCCCTGCTATGGATTAGCACCCTGTCCAAGGTGTACCCCGCCTTGTCTCCTAAATTTTCTGGGATAGGCTCCAGGCCCCCCACAACCCTGTATACAGGATTAACCGGTATAGACAATAAGTGAGCATACATCATAAGATTGAGGATAGTCTTTAAGACTTCATTTACTTCTTTTTACTTAATGTTAATAAAACGGATAAACTTTTTTTTTTTTTTTTTTTTAATTTTTTATTTTATTTCTGGACGAACACATGATGGAAAATATGTGGGCTTGGACAGTCTAGCTATCAATATTTTATTTACCCTCTGACAGAAAAAAAACAAGATTAAAGAGAAAATTATTTTTAGCTGTGGATGTTCTGCATGTTCAGGAAATACAGACCTACTATAATGCCTTTACAATGTAACATGTTAATATAAGAGAAAATAAAAATTAAATATTACTGATATTAATATATTTAATAATATTAATAAACTTAAGTATAACCAGGGACTGGCATACATGTACGATGTGCTGGTGTGGATTAATTAGGGTAAAAAGAGTAAAAAGATATATTTTAATGCACATTTAAAGTGACATATAGATTGACTATTACCCTACCATGTTGTCTATGTTAATAAAACAGGTTTACCACAAAAATGATTAAAAGCTTTTAATAAATAATGGGTGGAGACAGTTACAGCTTCAGTAACAGTAAAACATCATGACATAGTCAGTTCCCCTTAAATTACAGTCTATCATGTTACAGTCTATCATGAATTTTAAAATAACAACCAAACTGCTAGTACTCCTCTGGAAGGCACAACTTTTTAAAGCTGTATTTTAGTGCCGGGCAACTTGCATGTCCCATCCGGTGCCCAAAGAGAGCTGTTCAAGGCCACTGACTCATGCATACACACACACACACACACACACTAGTGCTGATTCAGGCCTTCAAAGCATCCTAGTCCAGTTTGCTTTAGTCACACTCTGACAGGAAATCAATCTATTGCCTTAAACCACTGGGAAGCCCAACTGCCCTACAATCATGATCCCAGTTACGCCACAGATTCTCCTTTGATTCATACGAACATCTGTTTTTTAAGCATTTAAAAAAAAATCTAAATATATGAGCTAGCATTTTACAATTTATTCTTTAGACGCTTAAGACTGTCGTTATTTTAAAGCGGCTGTAGGTGACGTTTACCAAATCGCTAATTAAATTAGTTTCACTTACCCAGCATCACTTGCAAATCCACAAATTAGAGCATCCCTGGATCCATCCTCTTTGAAATAGTTGCCTGCAAATAAGAAAAGTAAAGTCAACTTTCACCAACAGTGTGTTATAATTAAATCGCTGGATAATTTACTTTAGGCACATGTCCATACGATTGAGGTCACAGCTTCATTTCTTATAGAAGGGTGTGTGAAATACACTTATGCTGGAGCTAACTGTATGCCCTGTGCACTATTATTTGTACGGCTATCCAAAAATACAGTAAACATTTCCCAGTGCACTCTTAAAAAGTAAAGAGTATGTAAGTGCTATATAGTGCTCCTGCTGTAGGGAATAGTAAAGTGCTTACCAATCTGAACACAATTACAGAATTACAGTTGTGTTTCTGCCTCAGCTAAAGGGAGTGACTCAAAGATTCAAAGATTATGTGTACAACTGCTATGACATCAGTACCAAATCACTTTCTGCCAGTCAGCTTGAGTCTTACATATTATCGCACCTAGTATTCACACTATCACTTTCTCCTTGGTCTCGCTCCACCACTCTAGACTTGGAGTTCTTTTAGGTGACAGGAGCTGAAGGAGAATCCGTGGCAGGTCACGATTAGTGGACCGCCCCATCCTCTGCCTCCAGCTGTCAGCATTCCTGGTTTCAGCAGTGTGGCGTTACATGTGTCTCTTGTATAGTCTGGACTCAGATGTACTACACTAAAGCGCTTATCAGATTGCAGTGTCTGCCTGAATGCTTCCTGATCAGGTGCTATTGTTGTGGACAATGGCATTGTTAGTTTAAACTAAAGAGGAGCAGGCAATCTTGGCATTGTTCTTTTTTTTTCCATAAACGGAGCATAAAAACCATCAGTAAAAGCTGGCAGTGTTTTCAAGAGTGCTTATTTATCATTCATCATATTTATTGTAGAGATAAACAGCCCCCCCCCCTTCCTCATTCCCTCTCAATCGATCATAAAGTTACAGTAAGTAAAGACAGTAAAAAGCATGGGTGGGTCATATTGTCTCATCGATCCAAACTTCACTAAGTTATGGACGGTCTTTTGCATGCATAATATGTGACTGCAAAAAAAAAAAAAAAAAGAGCACATAGGAAGATACTTTAGTCATTATCATGGCATGACAAGGCATATCTGGAAACATATCCATCTATTTAAGTCAGTGTCCTACATCTCTGTACTGCAGGTCATGTTATTGAGTGCCAGCACTGTCCTAATTGCTATTCTAATGAAATGAGTCCAACCAAAAATAATACTAAATCTCATCTTAAATAGACGTCTGCTCACCTAATAGCGTTGTGATTCATTGACAAAGTGATGATCAACAGGCATAACAACTTCTTTTTCTTCTAGTTTACACTTTTAAATATGACAGTCATTATAAGCTTTTAGACAATAAGTTGAAGAGTTTATTAAGATCATTTCCGTTTAAATAAATACGCTGATGGTCTACCAAGCCTATACTCAACAACAATATTTGCTTTAAATAGTTAAATAGAACTGTATTTACACATTTAAATTGGGCCATGATTATGTGATAAGGTCCTACTGGGAAATGTCCAGGGTTATTATTATGTGCTTCTGAACAATGTTAGCTAATGATGACGAAGCATGACTGGGCAGAAATACATTGGCTGTAAATATACTTCTGTTCAATCACCAATCAAATGTTCACCAGCTTAACTATGAGTAAAACAGACATTGGGGTCACATAAGTTATTGCTCTAAGGGACTTGTGTGTTTTGTTATATTTGTCGATAATGCAGTAAGATGAAACTCAGGATTTCTGTGAATTTAAATAATCAAATGATTTATCATGTGTTAGAAAGGTGCCATTGTAGAGCTTTTAAATGTAATTGGTAACACTTTATTATCTTGTTACAGCGTATATTGTTATAATTAACTACAGCAAATGTTAAACTTCAGCAATTAGTAAAACATACTGTAGTGTAAGTTATCACTGCCTGTTTAAATATTAACTAAATATTTTAAATATTAAGTAAATATTAAAAACATAAAAACCGAATTTCACAATTTAGCACCCATAACTAATTTTAGTTTTGAATCCCATTGATCATTGTGGAAGTAACCAGTAAACCCAGAGCATTTTTTAAATAAACATGTATCAGGCTCAGGATTGTGTAATATACAGTAGAGTGACATATGCTTTTTTCCAGCACAATCTAGGCAATATGATCAATTGGTGAAATTATATTTCATTTTAACCAACTATACAAACAAAACTATGCAAAAAAATATATAGGCAAAGAAACAGCACAGATACACATGTTTTTTATTGTTGTTTCTCTGTCAATAATAATAATAATAACAATAATAATAATATGCTCGTTTTAAGAGTTCTACATTTTTGTGACGTCATTCCCATATTCTGGCAATAGTAAAATGTATACGTTATTAAATAATTAATGACTTTATTTCTATATAACCCAAATGATCAGTTTGATGTCTGACGCCTCCCCCTCCATATACAGTACCTCTGTACACACACGTGTATATATATATATATATATATATATATATATATATATATATATATTTTTTTTTTTTTTTTTATCGACATTGACCTATGACCTATAATATTATTATTAATAATAAAATTAATAATAATAATAATAATAATAATAATAATTTTAAAAAAAGAACCAACACATACATAATACGTATTCGTTGCATTATTAATGCTGAAGATTAGGGTTTTCTGTATGGTAAATAAAGCATTAAATAATGCCAGCTAAAGGACCCTTAGAAATTCTAATCTAAAAACTGTCTTCATGTTTCAGCAGTGTTTATACAATAATAGATAAAGTAAAACAAATCATGGGTTGTACTTTAGTTTTTTGGGAGGTGTCCATCATATCCCTGTGAGACTTTATCGCTTTTTTACATGATGTAATATTTGGGTATATAACAGTTGTATCTACAATAAAGGCTTCCTAAATGACTTAAAAGTAATAGCTACAAAACTTTATTATTCTTACTTTTCACTTTATCAAACACAGACGGCCTTTTTGTGGGTATGCTTTCATGCACTACAGGTCAACAATTCACTGCAACCCTTTAGCTGAGTGCTTCTCAAACCACTGCTCTAACCTTTCATCAGTGTCACTTCATGACCACAGGTCACTGTCGGTTGGACATGTTTGCTTATGGGACTGTTTCTCAACCCAGCAGTGATGCTGAGGTGGTTAAAAACACCAGCACCACTACAGCACCTGCTGCCCCTTACCAGCACCGAACACATTACCATGCTACTGTTATTTTAGTGGCACTGCTGAGTTGAAAATGCTCCACCATCCAAATGATGGACCTATGCTGGTCCTTTTCCACTAATGGATGGAGCAGAGATGGGCTGACAGACTGCATATAGCAACTACAGTCAGTGAGTGCTTTAATCTGGGGTTGCGGTAGATTCAGGGCCCGTCGTGGGAAAACTGGGCACGAGGGAGGAATACACCATGGATGAGATGCCAGCATATCTTGTGTGACTCTGCACACACACACATATTCACTAGGGAAGTAATGGTACGCGAAAGTCACAGTTCGGTACACATTTCAGTTTTGAAGTCTTTGGTACAGTCAAGTGAGAAAAAGAAATAAAGTAGATTTTTATTCTTATTAATTGAACTTGTGATCATATAAACTTGTGATCAGTATCAAACTGGCCATAATTTCCTGAACATAAGGAATGCACATGAAGCCACATACAGTATCTTAATTGATATGATGATATCTATGGCATGATCTGTGCAAACCATTGTTCTTTTGTATGAGTTATATTTAAAGGTGATTTAAAAAAGCATTATTTTTTTACTACTCAGTAAACTGTTCTGAAACTCTGGGTTTTCTTCCCACCTCTTGGTTCCTTCCCTGTCAAAACGACTTGGCTGCCCACAGCATCAGAAATAAAAGGTAAAACGTTTTAACTTGAAATGAGTTACCCCTTATATGCAAGTATTAGGTTTAAATTAAGCATCATAGAGAGACGCATTCATTTGTTAAATCCAGTGTTGGTGACCTTACATTTTAAAGTAACTAATTACATTACAAAATTACTGTTATTAAAAAGTAATCAGTTACATTACTTTCAGATAAAAGTAACTAGTTTGAGTACTTTTTCAGTGAGAAAATAAAAAACTCCTTTGTGATTCCTCATGCATGTTGTTTTAGTCAAGACCTTTATAATTATTTTACCATCATCACTCGTAAAGTTTGTCCACTAATACCCCTATCTCACTTACATGGTTTCGCGCGGTTTATCATGATTCACTGCGAGTTTTTTAGTCCTGTGAGTATGTTTGCATCTTTTAACATGTTTAATTTTTGGGCGGTCCTCGCGGAAGGTTGCGGACCTTGCAGAACTTCGCGGAATGTCAGTGGAACATCGGCGGCCTATTGCGGCAGCTCACGGTGCCCAACACTGCATCTCACCGTGAGTCAAACCGCATAGGTGGGATGGGGTATAATACCCCTATCTAACCCACACAGTTTCGCGCGGTGAGTACGGTTTATCATGATTTACCTCAAGTTTTGGCACTGTGATTAGGATTCTATCTTTCCGCATGTCGGTCCTCGTGGAAGCTCGCGGACCTTGCATAACTTTTCAGAATGGCAAAAAAGTAATCCAAGTACTCTACAAAGTACCGCGTCACACCCAACACTGGTTAAATCTAATACACTCACTATACTGTTTCCTGTCTCAGAAAGAAAAAATACGTCACTCAGTTGAAATAGCTCAGTAGAATTCACTAACAGATTCAGCTTCCAATTTCGTTTCTTTCAAAGGCACCAAAGTCGGAAATGACATAATTCCCACTGGCAAATTATAAACTCGAAAGGCGCACTGAATTAAATTTGAAATAAACTTGTTCAATCCTGTATAAAGTTCATATCTCTTAAATGATATTTGAAGTAACGAGCTGCCTGTTTGTCATGTGGGAGTCTTTCATCAGATAAGGAAGCCTGCGCTTTTTCTCTTCTTGCTTTCTTTATTGTAAAAACATTAATTTGATTTAATTCTGACTTAATGAAAAAACACCCAACACCAGTTAAATCTAGACTGAATGCTCTTTCTTGAAGATCCTGTACCGAACAGTACAAAATGAATACACAAACAGTAACACACTCAGGAGTCATTTTAGTGTAGCAAATTCACCCACTGACATGTTTTGGAAGGTTGGAGGAAACTAGAGATTTCCCAGAAGAAACCAGCAGGCAGCTTATTCATTCAGTCATCTTCTGAACTGCTCATCCTGTGTACAGGGTCTTGGGGGGCCTCGAGCCTATTCCCACCCTCCCACACACTCTACAGACAATTTGGGAATGCCAGTTAACCTAATCTGCATGTCTTTGGACTGTGGGAGGAAACCTGAGTACCTGGAGGAAACCCATCCAGCATGGGAAGGACATGCACTCAGACCCGAAGTGGGAATCGAACCCTCGGACCTTGTGCTAACCACTATGTCATGCTGGCATTCCAGAATAAAGTTGCAGGCAGTAATGGAATAGAGAATAATGGTAAATGGATTAATTCAAGGGGTCGGACTAGTGATCAGAAGGTGGTGGCATTAAATCAGAGCATGGCCAGGTTGTCACTGCTGAGCTAAGCCCTTAACTCAAAATTGCTCAGATATATAAAAGAAATAAAGTAAGACTCTCTGGATGAGGGGGTCTGTCAAATTCCGTAGATGTAAATAAGAGGCCAAATATAAAACCTATAATTGATAGTATATTACATAAGTAATGGTTATACAGTATAACAAAATTATAAAATTTTTTATAGCAGATATCCTGGCCACACCACATTTAGCATACTTGAACTGAACAGCTCGTACCTTCATCTGTGGTGAACTCGTCTAGTGATGACCAGGTCTTGTTATGGCAGAAGAAGGAGACATTGTTGTTTAAAGAGATGTCAGTGGTGTTGAAGCAGTTGGCCGTACTGCGGACACATTTCTGACGTAAGTTACCCATGAAGAGCTGAAGGCCGATGAGAGCAAACACACTCAGACAGAACACAGTCAGGATCATGACATCTGCTAGCTTCTTTACTGACTGAATCAGGGCACCCACAATGGTCTTCAAGCCTACATGAGGAATACACAGCAGTCTTAGGCAAAGTTAACAAACCAATCAATTTACAATGATTTTCAAGCAAGGATTTAGTGACAGCTACAGGAGTAAAATAAAATTTAAGGAAGTATGCTAATAGATAATAGTTCGTATATGCAAATATAATTCTGCCGGTATGCACACTACCACTCAAAAATTTTGGAATCTCCCGACACAGTTATTTAATATTCATTCATCTTATTTGTTATTTTGATTGTTAATATACTATATATAATATACTAATTACTATAGTGAATTTTTGATTAATTTTCTATATTTCTATATTTTCTGATTCTTTTTAAAACTATGAAATAACACATTTGCAATTATATAATTAAGTAACAACAACAACAGTCAGTTGTTATTTTAAGACATGAAGGTTAGCCTTTACGGAGTAATTCTTGCAAGAACAGTATTGTCAAGTGCATTTGCAATTCCCATCAAGCACCATGATGAATCTGGTTCTCATAAAGACCATCCCAGGAAAGCAAGACAGCACCTCAGATTATAGGCGTTATGAAGACTTTACAGAGCATAAGTAGCAATGAGATTATTGCATATTTTGGATGCCTTCAGCATTGTTTTACAATGTAAAAATCAGGACATTCAGTTTAAAAAAAAATAATTTTAAGTGCATTTATAAATTTATTTCTAATATTTAATTTATATTTGTCTCTCAAGTGACTAATGATTGCTTAAAAAATGCATTTTATTTTCAAACTTTTGAATGGTAGTGCATGTGTTTTTGTTACAGAACTAAATATACATTTCTGTACAGTCTAAGTAATGGCACTGTCATATTGCATATACACACACTCAGTATAAACTAAAATCAACTAAAATAAATGCAAACAACTTTTCTTCTAACATGCCCATTACTTTTTAAACATAATTTTATGGTATGGCAAAACAATACTGAGTGTTAACAATAAAAAAGTTTTACTATCTATCACAAATCAACATAAACACACCACAAACAATGACAAAAGCAAACACTTATCTTTGTCTGTGTTTTACTGAAAACTCCACAGACTTAACAATTGACCACAGACGCCATAGAGAACAGTTTAAGTAATTTACCTAGTTGAATTTATGATGCATAAATCAATTAGCCAAATAAATGAATTATATATATATATATATATATATATATATATATATATATATATATATATATATATATATATATATAATGTAAAACAGACTGTTTACTGTTGAGCCACTTAATCTTAAATTGAAGAAGTGTTTAAACCTTTCATTTTGTCGTTGTGCGTCTGATGTCAATGCTCAAGGCTTATCATGCAAGTCACTCTAAAGCTATCCATGCCTGTGTTAGGTGTTAAGCACTAAGGTCCAATGAGACTTTTGGTGTTAGACAACCGAGCCTACAGGCTGGAGGCCAAGCTGTAATCTGAGCCATCAGCCTTAATTTAATTTCACCTGACTGTATTTGCTGTGTTGTAACACATGTTGGCCCTTGAATGTCTTTTGTTTGACACTTAAACATGTAATATCATATGACATCCGAAAAAGGCATTTAAAATAAAAGTGTTCTTACTGAATCTCCATATCGAGTAAAAATATTTTTGTTGTAATAAACATTGTAATGTACTGAGAAATTATTCAAAGGCACCTCTCATGCTACCAAATCAAAAGTCTCATTGCCTACACACAATGTTTCCTGTTTTCCAAATGAGTCTCCAGGTTTGGCAGACAAGGGAACTTGTGGTAGGCGTTTAACCCTTGGGCAACACGTTTCGACCTTAGTAGTTAACGCCCTTCTCACCTGGTATGACCGAGATAGTTTTCAGTGCTCGTAGGACCCTGAACGTCCGTAACGCTGAGACATTGCCCAGGTCCACAAACTCAGTAACATATCTGCAATAAGCCAAAAACCGAAGCGCACACAATGACAACACCACCAACAATAGGCAAACAGGACAGAAGAGGGGGGTAGGGTGGGGGGGGGGGGGGGGGTTATGGGTTGATCTTGGGATGTGGGCAGGAAATGCTCGAAGGAGACAATGTTGAGGGAAGGTGGGTTGAGGCAGCTGGACTTCAAAGGAGATTTGCACTGGACTGGACAACGAGCAACACTGCGGCCTAATTCCTAGAATGCAGCAACACGTACCCCTTACCTGGAATTACTGATATAGTTTTCAAAGCTCGGAGGACTCTGAACGTTCGAAGTGCTTGCAGATTGCCTACTTTAATAAACTCAGTTAGCAACCTGCAGAATCAAATTACAATTATTTCAAAAAGAAATGAAAAGGAGAATGGAGATAAATAAAGCACCTGAGGGACAGGAGGAGAACATTAAATATAAAAAGGTAAAGAAGATATAAAGCAGTTTATTGTACTCTATTTATCTTTGCTTTAAAACTGCTAAACGTCACTGGTTATATCACACCACTGGTTATATTGCATGTGTAGTCAGCAAATGAGACACTGACAAGGTCAAGTGGTGTTAGAATATGATTGTGTCTGGACGTATAACTCTGATGTGTGGCAGTCAAACATGAAAGGGCGGCAATTCAGTTTCCATAGGAACGTCGGATTGCAAGGAGAAGCATCTCCGGCTTGTAACCTCTTGTATCTTTTAAACAAAGCTGGAGTGGTGGAAAAGCATTGCTCAGGTCATTTAAATGATGCACTTTCAAGTGCCTGGACCAGTCCTGGAATCTCCCAAAGCTTTATAACCAGCTTTCGATGCTTTGTTGTTGAGGAAGAGGTGAAAAAACTTCCATCACAAAAAATGGTTTAAGTATACAGTGAATGTGTGAGAACCTTCTCACAAGACTTATTGTAGTTTTCTCGTACTATAATGCAGAGTGTGTACTTTTAAATACGGGACATTTATGGGAATCCTTGAGCATCCTTGAGATGTTCATTCCTCATTTGTTTCCCTGTATTTTTAAATGAATTTCAAGATAAAGTACCTTGCAAATTTTTTTCTTGTTTATTAAACACTAAATCTTTTGCATGTCCTTGTTGACACTCAATTAAATGATAAAAATATCGTAAAAAAATAGAAAAAAAAGACGCCTCCCCATTTTTCAGTGACAACCCGTACAGTACATGCGATATAAGGAAAAGTAAACGTATGACAGTAGACATTAATTACAACAAACAGAATAATAAGTTGATATCTGCATGGTTGCCAGCACCGCATCCATAGCTCACAAACAGTTGGCGAGATTAGGGCAAAGCTGGGTCTAACCCTGTTCCTATGGCAACGCCTCCTGGGGGCTCAGGGTCATGCACAGGGTAAATGATAATAAATTTAAAGCTACAGTGTATATGATGCTAGTGTTTTTGCTATAATAAAGATACTGTAGAAGATACTATATCATATGATGCGAATCATAAGGGATATGCTGTAATATTGGGGGTGGCAGAGGGGAATTGGTGTTCCTGAAACATAATCACTGACAAACTTCCTGAACAAATGAAGCCTGACTACACAGTGACTGAGAGGCAGTCAAAACAGAGACTGGAAGAATCTCCTATAGATTTAACACTATAAGACTGTATTACTAGTACGGATGATGTTTACATATTTTTTTTCTATTGAATTAACAGTAGCTGGTGGTGAATACCCAAAGGCTTATAAACATATTATTACATTTTAATAACTTTATTATTTTTGAAGACACTGAGTGATTCAAGCCTTCTGGTCATCTGATCTCTGTCTTTTAATCCTTGTATATCGGATTTAACTAGCGTGCTAACATTATCTGGCTTGTGTCAAACTTTTTGGACAAGTTGGAGAACAAAATACACAGGGAACACAGTGCCTCAGAGACAGGTCCTACATTCAGTCAGATTCATATCTAGTGCACACCGTGTCCTGATGGATTACAGCGGAGCAACCAGAACGTAGATTTTAGCGATCTGGTTACCATCTTAACATGAGGTGACTAGTTCATTCTTTGAGTATGATCTTACATTATTAGCAGACTGTGGTACGTCGGTGATGCACAGGCACTGCTGCTGATCAAATGATTTTATCATCACATCATTGAAAAAAAAAAAAAAAAAGCCTGAGCTGGGCTGCGACACAAAGTGCTGAACAGTATGCCACGCCATTATTTTTATTTATTTTATTTCATTCCTGGGTTCTTTCATTTCTTGTGGTCACTGCATTCTGACACTGAGGATACCCTGCATCCCAGTGGCTGGGTATTATATAAGGGCATAGGGTCAAGGTCCCAGCAGTGGCCACCTGGGCTCAACCCCCCTACCCTCTGATCAGCAATCTACAGCCTCTCCCACCACTGAGCCACCACTCCCCCTCACTACTCCATTACCATCATTAATGTACTATTTACTGTCATTGCTATTAAATATTACGAAACACTATTTAACAATATCTTTTTTATCAATTTTATCAATTCCAGGGAGGGTGCCATTCCCAATTCCCAAATCTTACATACTGTATCTTTAAGATGGAAGATGTGAACATATGTGACTATTTTCATCACAGACTGATTATACAACAAACAAAGAGGATAGCTTTATTAATAGAATAGAAAATGCTTATTACTTTAATAGTAACCCATGATTTGTATTCATTTAACATAGTTTGATATTAATTCTAAAATGAAGTTGGGGAAGTAGGGTAAATGGGATCAAAAAGGTAACGGGAGATCATTAAAGGCCAGGGGATGATGTACTGTACTTACGCCATGACAATCACGCTGAAATCCAGCCAGTTCCACGGATCCCGCAGGAAGGTGAATGGTCCGATGCAGAACCCTCGCGCCAAAATTTTTATCAACGATTCAAACGTGTAGATTCCCGTGAAGGTGTACCTAGGCGAGAAGCAAAGGATGGGGAAGAAAAAGGGGTGGAGAAACGGGCAGATGATTGAGATTTACTGGTGATGATTTAGTAGTTTAAGTCTCCCCTCTTTTTTAAAGCATGGTCTGATCCACAGTGCACAGAGTTTAACAAACATGGAGCAATGGGGAATATGTGTGTGTGAGTATGTGTGTGTGTGTGTGAGAGAGAGAGAGAGAGAGAGAGAGAGAGAGAGAGAGAGACTTATGAGAACCAACAATACGTGGAAAGCAAAGTTACAGTACACTAGCAGCCCCTGAGGTATGAGTGACAAGTTCCTTTGACAGCTGATGATTGATGAGATTGCAATCATTAAGAATGGGCATAAAATCCAGCAAAAAATAAAAAAATAAATACAAAATCTGATGGAGTGGATAGTGATTGAGATGAAGGATGCTGCATTCTGATGTGCATGCTCATATTTCTGTTTCTTCCTCTCTTCCTTGCTCTTACTTTCACAAAAATTAAAATAAAACCCAGATTTTAAATTAAAGTTTTTTTGTTTTTTTTCATAATATCAGTCCTAAAAGAAAGCTTGATTATAAGCTTTCTTTTTTAAATCCTTGTTTGGTTTATAATTACATGTTGGCTAAAAAAAAAAAAATTCTCCAAACCTCTTTTCAGATTTTCCATCGTATGCGCACACGCGTGCATGTAGTGCTAGACACATCAACTTACAAGATGCTGAGAGGTACAACATTTTTACTGGGTCAGAACAGGTCTAGTCATCATCTGAGTTTCCCTGCATGCCAATCAACACCTATTCAAAAAGAAAAAGCCCAAATGCTTTGTGACAGTGCGCCGAGTCCAAAAGAGACAAGTGCAGGGGGCTTCGTTATAGGTGAACTTGCGTGAACTGACACGAGCCACACTGCTCCTGAGCAGGAACTTTCACCGCAGAGCAAGTCTCAGAATACGGCAAACTACATCAGGTCAATTAAACATGGGATAAATCCGTTCCATCCGTTCCATCCGTTCTGATGCATGGTGAGCATGCACAAACTGCGGCTGGGCTCTTACTGATGCTGGAAATGATCAACAGACACAGTGCGAGACAAACAGGCGGATCCACAAACACGCTGAAAGAGCAATGATCTGTGTGGACGGACCGTGGCAGCGACACACACAAGTGCACGGGGAGACAGATGGACAGGCGAGGTGACTGTCACACACAGAGGCAGGGAGAGACAGATAGACAGAAAACACACCACAGAGAAGACAGAACCCACAAGATAGATAGATAGATAGATAGATAGATAGATAGATAGATAGATAGATAGATAGATAGATAGATAGATAGATAGAAAGGATTTAACCCATGTTATTTAAAAAAATACATATCTACAGTATATATATTGTGTTGGCCAAATTAATCTAAAACTATTATCCATATGTACTGTATATGATATTCTAGTTTTTTTTTTGGTTTTGACCTTGTTTTTCCTTTCAAAGTGTTACTCCCTTTAATGAAAATTTTGGAAGGCAGAATGGTATAAGAGTATATGACAACCATACCATGATTTCATTCCAATGTAGCATAGCAGAGGTGCAATTAGCAAAGTCATGGGCTCGACACAGTCGCATCGTTAACTTACTTGCTAATTGAGGTTGGCAAGGCAACAAACACCTGGCAAAGCTTTACATCAGGACAAACAGGGTACAGTTCAGAGGTCAATACAGTTAAAGAGGGTCATGAGATCAGAGAACAGAAAGAGGTACAGAGGAACTAACAGAGAGTCTTTTAGTCCGGACAGGCTGCGATGCCTATAGAGAGAGAGAGAGAGAGACAGACAGAGAGAGAGAGAGAGAAAGAGGATAAAAGTGGGTACTTACTCGACATACTTGGCCCACTGCACTGGTTCCGACATGGCCATGAAGCAACAGTTTGTCAAAATAGTGCACATAATGAACAGACTGAATAATGTAAGAGTGTTAAGGAAAATCTGTATTTGCGAAAAACACACACATAATTAATTGGACAGTGACTTTTTTTTTCTCGCCTCTATGACATTAAAATTGTAATGCAATTTGATTAAGACATTAAAGGCCAATTTTAATTAAAGGCTATTTACAACAACACCAGAGGAACATTCTTATTAATGCATAGTCCCTAACTTCTGAGCCTAACTCGGCTCGTCAGTTGTTCCAAACTAAGTTCAAGCCCGATCGCTTCGGAGCCGATAATAGATGTGACATTTGCATTTATTATGCTTAAATTACAAGCATTAAAGAATTGCCAGTAATGCAGACCATGATGAGATGGAAATATTAGAATAGCAGATCAGACACAAAGCATCTCACAACATGACATCTCATGAGAAGAAGAAAAAAATCAGTTGTTTGGTACATTGTTCAAAAGCAGAAATGCACAGATAATGTTCTTTAAGGATGACAATAAAGTGGACAATAAAGTGAGGATAAACGTCAGCATCATCATCATCATCAGTAACCATTTAACCCGGGTCAGGGTCACAGTGGATCGATGATGATGATTTATTCATTCTTCTTTTACACGTCTTATCCTGTGCAGTTGCCTTTAGTGTGGGTGTTTACACTCTGGACAGGGTGCCAAAGTGGACCCTGTGTGCTGAGGTGCGAGGCCACAGGGCTAACCACTACGACACCATGATTATGATTATTATTAGTAGTAGTATTAGTAATGTGGTGCTGGGGTAAAAAGCCAAAATACAAACAGTTGTGCCACTCTTCCATTATTTAACCACAGCATATCAGATATAAATATTACATTTTCAAAATGTTTCAAATTTCTCTAAAATACTACATTTCTGTATATATGGTATTTTTTTTTAATACAGTACTAATAAGTGAAAAGTAATGTCAGATTCCTATGTGTGACCCGTTCTTGCGGTAGAGTTTTCATAGCGGGGTTTGATTACAGGTTTATGGAACTTGTAATATAGGGGTCTAAAAAACCAGACTTGTTCGCAGCAACCAGTTGACAGTAATTGACATCTGCTCATTCTGCTAAATGATGCTGAAAATTATAACTTAGTCAGTGAGGCGTGGGCCTATCCTGCTTCTGTAAATACAGTCTCAGTATGTGGCCCTCCTACTTTGTCTTATTTTCATCATTTTCTTCAGAACAGGCAATTTGAAACCTCTGCATAGCCACGTAATCCGGGCCTTATTATGTTCCCACTTCACTCCATCAGTGACATCGGGGAATTCGAAAGATGTTTTCCTCCAACCTCTCCCCCAGAATACCTGTTTAACTACACTTTAAAATCCATCATTGTGAAGATGCTTACAGTAACATCCGGATTTATTTCTGCTGCTAGACTCGAGAAGAAATCATTCATATTGCAGAATAATTAGTAATGACAAGGGATGTTGGTGTTGGTTTAAAGGGGGACAAAAAAAAAAAGGAAACGATATGATCTCCATAATGACTCTTCCTGCACTCTAATATATAATAATTATTTCTCCAACGCACAAAAATACTGAGCATTAATTCCGATTTGCACCGCGGGAGTTTGTTATCATGTAGTCACCTACATGGGAAAAATCTCACGTGTAATCATTTCTCTGTGACTGATGAAGAAATATCCCTGATTAGGAAAGTTGCGGTGTCAGTGCTATCAGCCCTAAATTACCAGGGGCCTGTGGGGGATCTCCTATTACCTCAGCGTTTACCCTGCGCATCGTAACCACACGCACAGAGACCAAAGGCATGCCACACATCTGCTACGGGGAAAAAGTCCGTCTCAGCTCCACGGCCAAACGAGGCCGGCAAAATGCTGTTAAGACCTTATTTTGAAGACTCAGCTTAATCAATTATGTCTAAATCCGCTTCATGGGAAAATCTTACAGCGCTGCAATCTGAGTCCCCTGATTCTCCAGAATGGCCTGTCAAGTCTTGGACGTGCTGGAGAGCATGTGTTGTCGGCAGCTTGTCTTAAGGTTATTTCACCCCTCCGATAGGCTGCTTATGTTGCCTGGCGCCGACACACTGATTTGTGAATCGCATTTCTCGCATTTTTCTAATGAGTGCAATCACTTCAGCGCGGAGCGGCGGGGCTGCGTTCTGCCTTCTCTGTTAGGCTGCAAGTTATGACTGTGCTCTTGTGGCACTGGCTAATCAAACATGTTTCCAGGCACCCACTCCTGCGGGTAATCTGCTATTAGCGCTGGCGTGTGGCGTCTGTGCCGTCGCCTGGAAGTGAGTACTTTTCACCACTCAGCCAGCACAGGCGCACACACACACACAAAACCATGCCCTTGTCTTTTATGTTATACCTCTGAAATCTGAGATAGAGTTAAAATCTGGTGCTGGCATAACACTCGGCATCACTGTGGTGGGTGTGGATCATACAGCTGGCCCTGCTACCCTAGAAGGAGAATCTCTTCGCAAAGGGGGGCTGGGTGGAGCCTCACAGTACGTCCTAAGTAACTCTTTTCACCTGCTTATCACCCTGACAAGAGCAAAGTATCCACGAGCCTAATATTTCTCGACACCCTGAAACATGGCTAACTGCTTGGCCTGTTATTTTTAGCAGCTGCTGGCAAAGGAAGGGTGTTGGGCATTGAGGTCTTTGGAGGTTTGATCACTCCATAGCTGGGAATCAAGCCATCCAAACTTGGCATTGTTCACACAAAGGAGTGCCCATACATAGCATACAGGACCTTGAATGTTAGAGTCTGAGTAGATTGGTAAGAATGCACAAGTGAGCTCATGCCTAGACATTTTGACTTCCTGAACGAGATGACTGATAGCTGAATGCTGATCATACCCATGCTAACTTTGTACACGTGGACATTTTTTCCCTATATTTTGACTTTGCATTTAAAATCAATTGGAGGACCTGCACAGAAGAAAATACCCTCTTTTTTTTTTTTTATTAAAAGAAGCATTATCTATTTAGTCCCGTCCTTCAGAAGAGAGTAAGGACTTTGCTGGCAATATGTGAAGTTTTTTTTTTTTCCCCACTATTAAAACCACTTCTAAGAAAGAGAGAAAAGAAAACATAAAAGACGAGAAAAAGAATAAGAAAAAAAAGACATTCAGGGAAAAAAAAAAAACGAAATTAATGGAAAAAAATATCTACATGTCCATCAACAAATCAATCACAATTTAGCAACAAGACAGGAAAGAATAAATGGGAATAAAAAAGAATATACATGGTTACGTGGAAGGAAAAAAACAAAACAAGAGGAAAATACCGAGAGAAGGGAACAATACAACCGTGAGGAGAACTCGAAAGAGTGAAAGGTACTGGACAGATTTGGTGTTATGACAATCAGTACAATTTAAAAACTTCAGCACATACAATGGAGCCTTTGGATGGACAGCAAAAAGGATATGAATGTACTAAAATCCTTATCGATGCTCTTCTAACAGGATGAAAAGGGCTAAAAATATAGAGTGCAGATGTGGCACTAAATCGGAAGATGGCCTTCCCTTTGTTTAGTACTATAAAAGTCTGGAGAAAAGAGAGAAAAGAGAGAGATAATCAATAGGTTAGAATAAAACTGACAATAAATATGATATTTCAAAGACGTTAACGTTCAACCTTGGCAGAGGTTTCAAATGCAGCATGTTAAACAGGACAAATAGTCTATTGTAAAATAAATGTATTGTGTAGTTACGACTCATTTGTACTCAGGGATGGAATATTAACCACGAAGGCTAAATAAACAACCTTTTATGCATTAATTACTGTATAGCTATAACAGTATTATAATGTTTCTATTATGTAACATATAGGATTGAACTTTATATAGAACAAGGTCTCATTATACTCTACTGTAGGCATGGAACTTTTACACATACACCGATACAGTATGTCATTTATGATCATCTTATGACTCTTCTGAATGATCACGGTACCCAGTTCTCTTACTAAACCTACCATTCTGTAACTGGTACTTTAATTCTGCAGTGTTTCCTTTAAATTTCTTCTCTAAATGCATTGAAAGAATCTGTGCTTAAGTAAATAATCTGCCTTGTTCATGTTTATTGCATGTTGTATTTTATTTCAAGTGTGGCTCTTCAATCACTGCTGATGACATGCTATGGAAGTGTGAGTGCAGCAGGTTTAAATAAATAAGCAGTAATGGACACCAAATTAAGCAGGCGTTTCATGACACTCAGTAGATAGGCTGCAATAATCTCATCCTCGCCGCCTGAACTGGAAAGAAATGAGCCACGGCCTCTAATTCCTCTAATATTCCTCTGATATGGCTTTACTTCTGACCATTAATGTTGGTGTCGTTCTTGTTCCCATAAAATCGTCACTTATCTGCAAAGACAATGCTGATATCAAAAACAGAGTGTTATGTTTAGAGATATTTTCAATTTTAAAAGAGAAAGAGACTGCTTAGGCCCTTTATAGAACACCCCAAAGCACTAAACTGATAAGGGACTTGCTTATGTTTCCTTCACATGATAAACACACACACACACACACACACACACACACACACACACACACACACACACACAAACACGCTACATTCCTGCTTACACATCAGGGTCATGATGTAGCACATTAGCCGCTATGTTGCGCATTTGTACACTGCTCATATGGTGCACTTTACTTGTTCGTATTTTACACATAAAACTTTGGAACATGGACAATAACACTGCTGACGACACACACATCCACATCATTTCAGCTCATGCTTCATGTTTCACTCATTCTGATGCTGTCCTACCCACACAGTATCTTTACACTTCTATATTTTTAAACCTCTCAGTTTACAATTACACCTTGTACATTCTGTATAATTTATAGATTTTTATATATAGTATGTCTATTTATTAATTCAGTTTATAATTCAGTTTATAGTTCATTTGTATATTCCATCCCAGTTCTTAACATTTTTTAATTGATATTTTATTTACTTTTTTTTTTTTTTTTTTTTTTTTAGAAAATCCTTTAGTTTAATTGTATCCTTATTGTAATGAAATCTTTCTATTCTATTCTTCTTTACGTTTTAGATCCGGACAGTCGTGTAAGCGTTTCCCTGCATATCATACTCTGTATGGCTGTGTACATGACAAATAAAATAAAAACTTTGGATTTAAACCAGCTGACCCTGTTTATGCATAGTAGTACTAATGTAGTTACAACAGTTCTTTTAAATTAAGTTAAATGACAGACTTATAACAGCTTTGTTGTACCTGTCAGAACAAAGCCGACATATTATAACCAAAAACTGATCATCGTACAGTCAAAAATACAGTATATCCGACATCCCGCTACCTTTTCTTTTTGTTTTATTATTGAGCTTCTCAGTGCTGAGCTAATTTATTTAAAAAAAAAAAAAAAAACTATAAAAGTGCCTTCAATAGCAAACTCATAACTCTTCCCCCCATACAAACAACCCTCCTTCTTTGAACCAGTAAATTTTAAGAAGACAAAGCACAAAGAGCAGCTAACAAATGAATCAGAGCAGGGTTGAATGGGGAGGATGTGTGCTATCGGGGGACACTGTCACCATGGGTGACAGGAGCAGGGAGACTCTCTATCCTCACGCTGCGCAAACAGTCCTGCTTGGTTGCCCAGGATTCATGGCTTCCTCACCGCTCTAAATTTATACCGTCTCACCCCCGCATAAATAATGTGAGTAGTCAACGCATGAAGAATAATTGCCACCATCAGGGTCAGCAAATTTTCCCTCTATAACTGTGGCACGACGTGTCAACAGATCTCTCTCTCTCTTTCTCTCTCTCTCTCTCTCTTCTTTTTAGGACGTGAACAATATATGGGGTTAGAAACATGCTCGCCACCTTTCGGAGAATTCTGGCCCCCTGCCCTTCTGTAACCTTTTTAAATGCAGTGATTTGTAGATCACATTGCATATCTTTATGTAACATTTGGGTCATCCTTGCCGCTATTTGTTTCTACCTCCCTCAGATATCCTGTGGGAGACCGTCTGCAGCGCAAGCAGAGTGCAAGCATATGAAATTTGGGGAATAACAAAAGAGAGGACAAAAAAAGGGGGAATAGCACAGAGCAGACAGAAAAGAGATAAAGTGGAAAAAGTAAAACTGCCCTTAGTTAGTGAGTTCATGTGTGTGTGTGTGTTATATGAGTTTCTCTTTCATGTCTCCAAACCAGAAGTTACCGTAGCTTTAACCAAAACCATAATGCCTGCAACAACAGCAGCATTTGCTGAAGACTTGTCCTTCTGCTAAATAAAACAAAGGGCAGAATAAAGAAAAAAAAAACATGCTACCCTTCATCTCCTTCGGCTAAACTTTCTCCTTGGCTCCCAGTCTCAGATAACTGACTTAATCCCCCCCGTACAGTGGCCTTGTCTGTGTCAACAAGAACACGTATTAAGCTGACAATTGTGGCTTGCGCCGGACCATGGATTTCACGAGTGCAGGGCATGGGAGACATAGCTTGCTGATAAAACGGTGAAGAGGTCTATTAAAAGCAAAGTCACTGATGCACATTCGTCTTCTTCCACAATAGCACAAAGTATTGCATGCATTGTCGAAAAATAAAATCAAAATATTTTCATGCTACGATAAAGTTAGGGGTCAGGATGACCGGAAAAAAAAAGACAGGAAATTCTAATTTTGGTATAATGCTTGCACTTTTTAAGCTTTTTTATGAGGACCTGAGTGTTCTTTTAAACACAGAAAGTTTTTTTCTTTTTTTTTTTCGCAGACAACAATGGACCAAAATGTTAGCCTAATCTGAAATTCATGAAAAGGCAGATTTGTGCGGCGACTCTCAGAGAAAATGTGTATAAGACACCAGCCAGCGCAGCAGCGCCAGCATTAGTGGCCATCATCAGCTCAGTGACTCATGCTTGTCATCAGTTATTTCCTTTTTTCCCAGGCTTCTCTGAATCAGCTCAAATAAATCAACTATGCTGGCCAACTACAAAATCTGCACTGACAGTAACCCTTCATCAAACAGCATTCTTCACATTATAGGACATCTGTTTAACTGCCGAAAGTAAACACATAGTTGGTTTAATTGCTTTCAGTACCGCAGATGTCTAAATTGCATTAATATATCGAAAGTATGAAGGCAGTCATCACCAAACTCTAGCTTTGGCCTATGTGTGCTTGTGTGTGTGTGTGTGTGTGTGTGTGTGTAGGTATGAAACGCCAACACCCACTCGTTTGTTCTGGAAATAATATGAGTCGATGTCCTCCAGCGGCACCCCCACCAGTTCTGATGGAATGTCTCCAAATATGCGGGGGAGCTGCTTCCCGGCCTCCAGGTCTGCCCGGCGCTTGGGAGTCTCCACGTCACCCAAGTCCTCCTGGTACTCCCTGGCCTTCTGCGCCTCTTCTTCGGCGATCCTCTGCTCAATGCCAGCCAGGGATTCACGAGTGAACCGGTGCAAGCTGTCGGAACCCGGTGGAAACAGCAAGGTTGCCATCTTTTCATCCTGAGCCTCCTATCCTAATGGTTACTTCACAGCTGAGGAAGGGAAAAAAAGAGACAGATAGAGAGAGTTTATTCCACTGTAAAAAATGTAAATTAGACTTGTTTTAGTCTCTTGCACAAAGGACTGCAGAGTTTCATTCTAACCAAGAAGAAGTCATATCCAAGTCCACTGGTTTAATCAACTGATCTAGGTCTTGGATATGACATTTAAAAACCATTAGATGTGACTGGAATGAAAACTGGTGGCCATACTGGCCGTTTTTTGATAATATCAAAAATCCCAATTACTGTTCACTCTAAATGATGAGATAACTAATGCTCATTATCATTAAGCTCTTCATGCTGGTCAGTCAAAGCCTAGGTCAGTAAGACTAGGAGCAAGGCAGGATTTCACCCTGGATTGGACACCTGTCTTTTATCTGGCACCACACACACACACATACATGCATACATTCCAATCTATCGGCAATTTAGAGTCCCAGTTCCACCTACCAGCATGTTTCTGGGACGTGCTATGAAACCGGAGAACCTGAGGAGAACAAAGGAAATGCCCTACAAACAGTAAACACTCGAGTAAACCGGAGAGCTCGGATCTACTGTATACAACAGCAACACTTCTCGCAGTGCCGCCATGCTGTCTATTAAAAAACAGGAAAAACAAAATCTACATATACACCTAACGTGACATACTGTATAATTAAAACAGCAAATTAGACAGCGTTTTTGTGTTGTTTGAACTTGTGAATGGAGTAGGATTTCCTCACTGTATGACTGGTATTCCTCTGGACAAAAACACGCCTGTGTGCATATTCATACAGACCAGGCCATCTGTTATATCTTTCAGCAAAATAATTGGAGAAGAGATCATTTTTCATCTGTTTTAGCATGCAGAAGGTGTTCTAGCAGGAGGTGTTCATGACAGACGCAAAATCTCATCTGAACAAGCAGACTATTTGTATCATTACAGCTTCTTATGTAACTTTAAATGAAGGTGTACTTAACATGGTAAATAGCTGCCAAAAACATTATAATAATCCCATCACAGCTTCATATTTCCCTCTTGAACTGGCAGTTTCTTATTCTTTAATTCACCTTAGAGTATTATTATGTAATTATTAGAATATAGAACCTGTTTCAAGATATAAAATTAACTTCAATTAAATTTCAATTTGGTTTTGGGACTTTAAGGGGTTAAATTTTTGTAAACAGGTACAAGCATTTAAATACTGTATATACGAGAATCCAGTCTCTAATCTTCCTAAAGCGGAAGCGGAAAAACCTTCCTGTTGTCTTCCATAGGTTAAACGAGTCTGCACTAAAGTCAGGACCTTGCGTTGGCCCCGAGCACAGAACATCATCCTACTCTTTATTTCCGTACCATTTCAGCTATTCACAGTGTGCGAGCCCATGTAGCGTATGTTATACCCTGCTGAAAGGAACAAAAACCCAAACACGGCCCGATAGTTTCCCCTCGCCTTGCATCAACCTTCTCAGACTCCTGGATTTCCTTTGAGCAAGGACAAAACCCTGCCGTCCTCATGCCCTCCTTTTTACCCTGCACGAAATCTGTGTCTCTAGTTTGCACTAGACTGCATGTGCATTCCCAAATATTATGGTAATAACACAAATGATTATAGCGAATAGACATCCATCCGGTATATACTGTATTAGTAGGCATACTGTGGAGAGGTAGGTTTGTATGAAAATTGTACGAACAGGTGATGAAAAGAAATGCTTAAAGCGAGAAGAATGTGTGCACTTTCGCTGCTTACTTAAGGTAATTGTTTGTTAAGATATATGCTGAGAAGAAAGCATGGACACCAAACCTGCAGGTGGTGACTAGACTATTTATAACGAAGCACACTCATGGTGCAGGGTTGACAAAGATCTAGCCACTTAGCTGGATGTATTATGGCATGAATATGTATAAGAACATCTAAAGAAATAAAAAAGGTCATTACAGTATACAACATCTCTGAACAAATTAATGAGCAAAAGTTTTTTTTTATATACAGTATATATATATATATATATATATATATATATATATATATGCCTCTGAGGCAACATGGTGGGTAGGTTTTTTTTTATGAGGCATAACCACAAATGAACATACTGGAACCATGGTTTGATATTTTGAGACCACATCACAAAAAAACTTAGGTTGTGCCACGTCTTGCCAAAGTTGTGGTTACGGCTTGTGTAATGCGCTTGCTGAAACGTCATAGCCTTCGGTGCATGATTTGGTGGCACAGAGTGAAAAGTTTTATTAGCTTTGAGAATGGCTTAAGTTGGATAAAACCAGTGACCCCAGCGGGATAACAAATCAATTATCTGCAGGCATACAGTAGGTCACTGTGGCCACAATGGTCTACATCCATTGTGTTCTCTATCTTGCACTTACTTTAAAATACAATACCATGACTTTGTATAGTTTTACCCTTTTCTCGAAATTAATTTGTCATTTTTAACAGTAGAAAGCGGTGTCTTAATTTTCCTAGCTAGTAGTCTCTGGGACAGTCCATCGCCAGATTGACCCGCAATCTAAAGATGGGCGTGTTCCTATGGCAACGCATTTCAGTGTTATGGGTGTTTATTTACTTATGGCATGTCTGTGTGTTGATTTGTGCCTACATCTTTAAAAAAAAAAAACACACACACACACTCAGCCACCTTGTCATCTCTGTGCCGGGTATGAGCTGGATACTTAATAACTGTGCTGTAGAGTCTATAGCATATGAGTCACTAGAAGCAGTGAACATGTCTGATTTAAAGGTTCATCTCCAGGATCTCGTAACCTACTGTAGTGTTCTGTACACTCAGTTTTTCATTCTCTCCGTATGTTGCATCATTCTCGTTTTCTCATTTCTTCCTATCCTTCTCCTATCCACTTCATATCCTCTTCTTCTGTCTTTTTTATACGGTGCATTAGGTTCCAGATGTCTATAAAGAGGAGCAGGCCTGTCACTGAGAGCCCTGCTTCGTGCTTTAATCGTCCAGATTGTTTCAGGCAAAGCCATCGCTGGCCCCTAGCTCAGATCGCTGCTTCTCATGGAGCCGAAACATAACAAAACACAAACACAGCTCCAGCCAAGTCAGCTGACTGGGGTGAGATGAAGCATGGCTGTGATGAGCAAAAAGGCGGCGGATGACAGGCAACAAGAAGTGTGACATAACTATGTGCGCCGACACCTTGGAAAATGAAAGGGTACAAGATATACAGTACAGAGTATACATTATAGCAGTTCTTCTCATGAAACTTTTCCTGCTCTCTGCAGACACAATAATCAGGCTTGCATGAGACACGGTAATGCAAGATGTTAACATGGGTATTTTCAAAATGGAGATAGTTATAGATAGATAGTTTTATAGAATGTTTATCCCTTAGGCTAATGAGAATATAAACTTCCTATGGTTCGCAATTAAGTTTCATGAAGTTTAACGAGCATGGAAGGTCTAAAGTTGTAAAAAAAACGCAAACTTTATGCATGATGTGGGCGACTCTCGATATGTAAAAATGAAGTGGTGACATTTTTTATGACATATCGGTTTATTGAAGGAGTGTATAGAGTGGTAGAGATGTCTAATGCACTGCTATTTAACAAAGAAGGTGCTGCAGATAAGTTGGATTTTGAGAAATAACATTTTGTTGAGTATATTTCAGATGATGCAGTCAGAGGCGGCGACCCCGGCTTCAGAAAGTCAAAGTCCTGCCACATATTTGGTCTATGCATTAACCGAACCAGCACGAAACAGGTGATGTCACTAATTAGTTCTCATCTATTCCTCTAAAGAAGTGTCCTGATTATAATCCGCTGGTTTAGTTAAAGGATGGAACAAATATGTGGCAGGACTTGTTTTTTCTGAAGTTATCTCATTTTATCTCAGTTATCCAGCCAGCTCAAATACAACCCTAATATTTATTTCATTCTAAACGGGTATTGCTTTAGCCATGATTGCTTAAACACATAAGAACGAAAGGTGTGCGGTTGATCAGTTGTCATAACCTAATGTTACTTTATCAGACTCGGAGCACTGCAACATGAAGTGACTGGTTCTGTATCTCATATTCCAGTCCAGTCAGGCACGCGGACTTCACGTACTTCTGTAATACAGCACGCTTTCAAAAGTCACTACTGGCTGTGGCTGGCAGCCCCGTAGAGGAGACAGCACAAGCCAGGGTGATGCTGGCGTTATCTCTGAACCTGACACTGAGCCGTTACAGAACCTGAACAAAATGTCAGCGCAGTCACTGCTAGCAGCGCCGTATCATGAACGACATCAAAAATAAGCTCTCGGGCAAGATCAAAAGGCAAAAACACAATAAAGGAACCAAAACATGGGCATTCATTGTATCGCATAAACATCTGGGAGAATGTCAAGCATAAGCGCAATAGCAAAAGCATGGCAAAAAGAAGTGACACCAGGCGACAGCTAACATTTCTAATCACTGGGCATATCTGTATACTGTATTTTGATGCTGCAATAAATTCTCTATTATGAATTTTTGGAGAACACCTTTAGGTATAAGCTCAAAAAAGTGCATTTGTTATGCACCAGGTTATGCATTCTGCAGATTCATCAAGATTTGGCCGTTTTGCCATCATTATAGTGTATTTATAGGTCTTTTTGACATGAACAGAATAACATATAAACCACAATAAATAGCATTTTTGCCATTTCCCTTGCAGATTACATAATACAAAAACAATCAGGGGAAGAAGCCAATGTGAAATCGTATGCATGCTGTATTATTTGTCCCATTACTACCCATAACTACAAGAAGCAAAATAAAAAAAGTTTCTATTCAGCCAGATCTCATATTTGCCTGGCTGTAATGGTCAGCACTAACACCAGCCTCCCTAATGCCCTGCTTCTTCTGCCTCCAATGGACTAGCCCGGTCCTCTGGGAAATTACCAATAAAGTCTTCATACATGAGCGGAGAGCATTAACAGGAAGCAGGGTGCTTGTTGGCTCAGACCGGGGGACACACAGCCTTGTGTGATTTCTGTGCTAAAAAGATTCCGTTTTTCACTGATACAAATCATCTATTAGGTGTTAAGCTTTAAATTAATATAATAATAATAATAATAATAATAATAAATCATACATTGCATAAGAGGGAATAAAAGAGGCCATGCTTTTGTGGGAAAATAAGAATAAGATGAGATTAAGAATAGATGAGGTTACATCCTGAATAGATGTCTGAAGTGATTCATTCTGCTTAATACCACTTAGATTTGGTAAATAGTCATTTAGCCTTTCATAAGACAAAAAAAAATGCAGCTTTTCAGGTTACAGAGAAATCAGAAAATTCATACTATTGTATCCGAAAACTTAAGTGAAATAGCGGAAAAAAAACTGTTAAAAAACAATGACCAAAACTCGTCCCATTAATGTTACCTATATATATATCCTTAAAGAAATCTTTCTTATATTACAATTGTTTTTTGTTTAATAACTATTGATAATAATTAATCTTTTTTTCGAATCCATTTATTATTAGCCTCCGATTATATGGCGCATGTCTCTGTAAATTAGCTGTTAATTAATACTAGACCAAGCGCATTATTACCACTCGTTTGAATTACGGCCGAAACTAACATCACAGCCCTGAAGTTATTGAAAATTAATCAACACTTTCTAACAAATCAGATTAAAACAGCAACAATGCGGTGTATAACACGCACTACCATAGCTTTTTCTTAAATACCTTTGCAAATATTGCTAGAATGCTGATAGACTTTCCAGATCTTCATTTCAAACAAGACTCTGTATCAATGACATTAGGCATCCTTCAGGTCTTGTACAAACTCAAATGTGTATGCTGCTGTGGAAGTGGAAATATGACAGGAGCTCAGAGAGAGAGAGAGAGAGAGAGAGAGAGAGCTGTTGTGTTGGCTGTTGTTACGGCTGTTGAAGGTGACAGCTCTGATAGATGATTTCATTCTCACATGCATCATCTAATGCACGTACAGAGAGAAGGCTTTGATCATACAGCTGTAGAGATATTTCCTTTCCTAACCATTGGGTCAGTTCAGAGAATACTGTCAATAAAGGCAAATATATGTATAAAATAGCCGATTAGTAATGCCATGGTAAATATTTATTAACCTGGTGCTCAGTTTCAATTAAATTATATGCTGGATTTAATCTGGATTCCTTTTTTTTTTTCATTCTTTTTTAGAACCGACTAGTTCTGACTACTGACCGCTGCTGTTCCTCAGATGCCATGTTTCTAATTAATGAGTTGACCAGCGTAGTTAATGTCATTTGACTGCATACTCCTTAGTAATGGATTGTGCGTGGCCACAATTTTGCTCTAAATGAACCCAAAAGTAATTACGTCCCTCAATATACTCCAGAGACCAAAGCCAAATAAACGAGCAAAGCAAAATCTGATGATCAAGCACCTGACAGGACTGGCAGTTACAGGCAGGTGCTATTGTAGAAAAGAAAAAAATGTCAGTGCTTCAAAACCGCAAAAATGAGTTAACTCTTTTAGCCTGGTCAGCATGGATATTTAGGTTTCCAGCTTATTTCCGTATTTAACAACGCTATAAAAATCGACCTGCATAAGCAGAGACTCGGGTATACTGTACCTACGTCAGATATGCAGACACATGCAAATGAAAAACACATTTGCTACAGATGAGCCTGGATCGAAAAGGAAAAAGTAGAAAAGATGCTAAATGTTTTCATATGTTTGTTAATTTCCTGAGACAATTTAAACCCCAAACTCACTAAGCATGAGAGTGCTGATTGTGCAGTTTATTTACCCCGTCTGTTCCACTTTCTTTAAATGTCATTGCAGCCTATGCAGAACATCTTATGGAAACTTTTTCGCTTCCTGCCTGTCTTTCTTTCCATTCTCGTCTCTTTTTTATACTCGTACAAAAACCTATACTCGACAGAAGAATTTCAGGGTCAGCAAAGAAATTCTCCTGCAGAAACGTTTCTGAGACTAAAGTCTAAGCAGGTTAACCTTGATTACGTCCAAAATAGATTTATGCAGTGCAAACTGAGCTTAATTGAAACCCGGTCTGAATTCCAACCATCATGTTGTGTGTATCCGATGCGATGTGACTTTGCAACGGCGTGAGGTAGGATCTGATTGGTTGCCGTGACCTCTACCGCCAAAGGAGACATTTGAAGTGACAGCCTGACACTGTAATATTCATGCGTCAGATTTTAAACACACCTGCGCGGTTATATGACCTGCCAGAGTGAGACTCCTCGTAGGCCAAACTCGAGCTGACTGATGGCACTTGGGCTGTGCTCTGTGCAGGTGATACCAGCGCATGGAAATAGAGACTGCGTGAAATACAATCTCTGTGAAGGTGAGATGGCAAACAAGTACAGCACTTTCCCTTAAGATGTCACTTGTAAGGTGATTGTGTGGCCTTCATTAAATAAGTTAACATGCTAAAGGATACTCTATAATTTTTGTTTAATTAAAAAAAAAAAACACGTGCAATCCCTCTCTTTTTGTGTGTCTCGGATGATTTGATTTTTTTAAAATGATCTCAGCACTCTTCCTGACAGATGATCTTAGTCATCAAGTGAAATACATCCCACTTGCATTAAACAAATCAGTTATCATTATGACAGAAATGATATGTGTCAGTTTGCATATCCTTAGGATAAAGCTGTCGACTGAGTATCAAGGCAATGAAGATTGAGACACTACAGTTTTTTCTCTCCAACTCGGTTCAGAAACCTACATGCATAAAGTTTTATACATCCCTATCGCTAGTATTATTTTAGTTACCGATTTCTGATTTATTTGAAGGAAATTAAAATTAAGGCTTAAACTAAGCTTAAAGAAACATCAGTTAGGGATTTCCTCTACTTTTATTTATTTTTATTTTTTTTTGTTACAGTATTGTGTAACAATTACATCTTGGAAATTAGAATTGACCATATTTTCATTTTCTTGCATAAGTTTATGCAAACTGTCGAGAAGAGTTTAAGCCATAATGATCACGTACAAGTTCAATAAAAATGAACTATGAGCTATTGGATGACTAAAAAAAAACTGGTGACAATGGAAGCAATGAGACGTCAAAATACCCGGGATCATCTGAGGCATGCAAAATGTATATGTGGAGAGGAATCATACCTTTTTCTTTGAAAGTGACTAATCAAAAACAATAGCCCTTCAGTTTCCCCTCTCCTGCTACAGAACTTTCGAGCTGTGTCACGTGTTAAAAGAGGTGGCTCTCGGAGCTAAGGAGTCACTTAAGCTTGATTTCAGTGGGTGTACTGATTTTTAGACACCGCCGAAAGAACATTACTTCGTCATTAGTGCGTCATCAGAATGCCAACCTAGAGAATATTCCGAGTCAGCCTGCACTGTGATTAAAACAGCCCACTGAACTCGGTGTCAATCAGGAACTCCACGCTCACTCACCTTCCAGGGGAACGACAGGCCGCATGTGAGGGGAAGCAATTAGTGATTAATATGCTGATTAGGATTTAAATGCTAGCTGCTGCAGAATGGCAGCGCGGTTGCCATGGAGAGGAAGGTGGGCGGACCATGTCATCAGCTCCCTGATAGCTTTGACATCTGTGTTTCAGCAGCCACTTCAGGTGGGCCTTACAGTAAGGCGCTGTGCTCGAAATCTTCAAGGTGGTGTTCAGTGTCACTTTAAGCAGTGATTATCTTGATTGCAGGGATTTACAGTATAGCACTCGGCGGTTTTCAGGAGGCCGGAGACACGAAGCCCCTTTCCACCACGTCCTACTGACCATACATTTAACTTGCAGCAAAACTGGCACTAACTTTACAGCCTAACTGTACGACATTTCACCATTTTGGATATTTACACTCCATTACACTCACACTCTAAAAAAAAAAATTTTTTTTTATAATAATAATAATAATAAATGATTATTATGATATATGTATTTGTGGCCAAACCGTATCATAATAAAACCAAAATGAAGTGAGGTGCGATCTGATTGGTTGCCATGCCCTCTACCACTAAAAAGACATTTTAAGTTACAACCCGACGTCAGATTTTATACATACCTGTGCGGTTATATAACTTTTGTGGCCAAACCTTTTTATTACATAACCACCATGATCATGTAGTGTCTCAGTAATTAGGCACTTTTAATTAATTTTAATTGATTTTAACATTTCTGAGTTTAAATGCTTAATTAGTAGTACAGTATCCAGTACAGTACAATCAACTCTTCTTGACCTATAACTAGTCACCAAGTATCGATTATCAGCCTTATAGTGCACTAGGGTAGCTGTGTATTCTCAGCCGGTATCAAAGTTAAAGTTGTTCCAGCCCCCAATTTTTTGACTCCTGATGGTCTGGATGAAAATGACTTCCTTATAAAATAATCCTGAAAGGTCACGCTAGCATTATGTATATTAAAATAACCCAGATATGACCAAGCCTTTAGAAAGTCAAGTCCAGTATTTTCACTGGGTCTAAAGTAGAGTGTGGGTTAGCCCTGCTCACCTCTGCTGCATGATTCAGGTTCCTCCTACGCTTAAGTGTCTGCCTGCTATTGCTCAGATATAGCTTTTAAAGTAAGATAATGTCGTCTAAAGAGCCAGACATTAAGAGTTTGTGTAGGTGACTGGAGAAAATGTTTTTAATAAGCTGTCTCAAGCATCCTAAGCCTCGCCCTGAACAAGCCATGGTGTGCTCAAGAGCGATGAGCAATACAAACTCATGACATTATTAGTGGCCTGCAGCCATTTAGCAGAATGTTTCTGTTTATGCCACGCAGTTTTCTGCACAAGCCCAAATCACACTCATTGAAGGAAACAATTCGATTTGTTTTGCTTTTAATATTGATTTACGCTTATGAATAATTTTAATTCACTATGCTTTTGTAAATCATTCTGCATCGCCTTTTGTATAAACTTGCTCTTTATAAATTTCAATAATAACATGAAATTAAATCAGTCTCCAGTATGTTATGTTCTAATCCATCCATCTATATAGAAATATCTGTAGCCCAACTGAGAACTGGACTGGTGATTACTATTGTATTTATTCCTATTTTTCATGGCTGGTAGGACCACCAGTCAACATTCACGCACTATGGGCGAAAACATCAATTATCCTAATCTGCATGTCTTTGGACTGTGGGAGAAAACCAGACCACCAAACCGAGCTAGGAAACCAAGCACGGGGAGAACATTCTAACTCCATGCACACAGACCTGACACGGGAATCAAACACAGCTCTTTAGGATGCAAGGTGACAGTGCTAACCACCAAGCCACTGTGCTACCTATGTTCTTATACAGTACATGTGCAATTAATGTGATATTCTTATCATATTAAACCCCAAACCAAGTCATTTCGGGAATGAAGACGGATACTTAAGCACTTTTGTAAGTCGCTCTGGATAAGAGTGTGATAAATGCCTACATGTAAATGTACATTTCGACATGTACAATGTGTAGACATGTCTAATTTAAACATGCACAGTCTGGAAATAAGTAACTGTAAGACACAGTATGTAACAGTATTGTGTATGGAGTTGGTCCTCCTTTTCACAGCTCTAACTTACCTCAGGTTTGTGTCCTGTAGGGTTGCATTTAGAATGTGCAGTTGAATGAACAATCTAGTCAATGATGTAGGATGTGGTCCTGACTAGATGTGATGGCTTTATTGAACTGTACAAGCTTGGGCAGTTTTTCAATTTCAAAGAAAAATTCATGCGTTTTCCACACAAAGTCATAGTGCTTTCTGTGATCTTTAAGATATCAATATAACTTTGGTAAATAAACATGTTGGGTTTCTTATTTCTAAGAGGGGACCCCATTAGCTGAGGTACTGGTTAAGCTGGGGTGTTTATGGAATTGGTGGGAAATCACCTAGCACTTATTAGCTGCACTGTACCATAGTGTTTTAATCATAAGCCTGATTAATTAAAATTCTTCTAAGAAAATGTCACAAAACATCTTCATAGAAATCCGATTACAGATTTAGATTAATTCCAGAGGCAACCGTGGCAAGGAAAAAACCCCCGAGATGACATGAGCTGCAGCTTCACTGTGTCCGCGTACGATTATTCACCGAATTTAAAATCTTGGACAAGAACTTGTATATGCAGCTTGAGTGGTGTTAAAAACTGGAAAAGATAATCATCCACTAAAAGCTTTGGCTAAATCGAGATCTGAATGTACGTTCAGAATACTAACAGCTGTTAGCAGTTAGAATGGCTATTATGCCATTATTAAGTCGTACTCCACTGATATTAGGAACACCCAAATTAAAAGAGGTGCACACTTTCTGAGTGCCCGAGATGGGAGGAGGAGAGTGGAAACAGTCCCATTTTCACTCCATTTCCACCTCTTTATAGAGGCCTGGGGTTCAGTAATTTATGAGAGTGCTCTCCTTTAAGCTCGGCTTGTGCGTTCTCTCTCTCATTAAGCCTTCCCACTGCTCTGACACACATTTTAATTTCACTTCAAAGAGGTCACATTAGTTTGGGCTGCTGTGTTCTCTGTTTGTCTCTAACAGTTTTGTTGCGTCAGTTTTCACTCCGGTCCATTTTTCACTGACAAGGCAACAGCGGGCTACACACACGAGGACTTTCCTCCTGACATTTACTACCCTAATATCAATAAGGCGGAATAACAGCGAAGTAGCCGCTGCAGTTGGTAAGTTTTGGATCAATCACGAGCGCTGTGTTGGAAATTTGTACACTGCTGATCCGATATAATAAAGTCCAAACAAACACACAAACAAACAATTAGAGTAGGGGCCAATTATGCAGCGATGTTGCTAATGAACAGTAATGCTGTTGGAACTAATTACACCAAAAGATCCCTCTTTCCCTGAAATACCAACAATCCTTCGACAAAACTGCTTTATTGGACCATTTGCAGCATAATTGTTATTATTTAAATAATTCTATTTTTTTTTCAAAAGGAATATTTTCCATTAAAATGACAAAAGAAAAATCAGTAAGCGGGTGATTCAAAGATACTGAATATAACACAGAGAACACACCACGTTGTACTAAAAAATATTCACTGCTTTAAATAATGAGCATGTTTGTATTAGGAAAGTCTAAATGTTACACTACTGTATATCTTTATATTTACAGCAGGCACATTATTGGCTGACAAAAAGATGTCACTATACAGTTGAGAATAAATGTTCGCATATCTGTTGTGAACAAAAAGAAAAGGAAAGTTTGCAAATGTTTTTTTTTTTCATTATCGCACATGTAAAAAATTGCCAGATGATGTACATAAAGAAAGGTATTAAGTATGACGGGGACTGTTGTTATGGGAAAATAATCAATGAGAGTTTGGTGTGATGCCAAGTGAAAAGCTGTTACTGCACTTTATCATACAATACTAAAAGTCTCGAAGTGCTTTTTTTTTAATCATGGCAATTTGACATTCTTAAATTTATTAAAAAAAGGGCACAACATAATTTTTATTTACTTATAATTGTAATGCTTAATGTTAAACGCCCATGAAACCAGTTGGTGAACTGAACACCACTGATTATCAATAATATACAGTATGACTAAACTGGTGACAGGATCATGGCCACACAGGGCTTACCTATGCCTGCGGGGGATAAAGGCTATTAGCACTATTAAGCACAATTCGCCAATGCTTGCCACAAATAAAAGGCACGAGAACACCAAATGCACCAGAGCCCACCTCGCACTGGGCCGAGCAGAGTCTAATCTGCCCCAGTAGCCATGAGATGTGCTTGATAAACATCTCCAATCCATGGAGGCACTATGCCAAAACCCACAGCACCCAAAGGATCTGCTGCTAACATCCTGGTGCCAGGACCTGGTGGACTTGTGGAGTAATGGAGTAAAGGGCCAGAGTAACCTCAGTGGCACAAGGGGAAACCAAAACCTACAGTAGGTGGTCATACTGTTATTGTTTTTAACATTATGGCTGATCAGTGTATAAACAGTCTTTCCCTCAATGGCCTCTTTTTTTTTTTTTTTTGCTTTTAAAGACAACAAAATTCACACAAAAAAAGTGCAATTTCCTCATCATAATGACTTTCTCATATCAGAAAACTTCAAGGAACAGCTTTACCTCTGACTGTTTAAAAGCACGAGAGACAATAGAGTCCAAAACTAATGCCAAAATATCTCTTTAGCAAACACCAAAGCATGGTATATACACAGTGTTCACCATACAAGTCCCTGTGTAAGCTGTTACTATAGAAACAATAATGAATTGGGGCATTATTATAAATCTCTGCTTTTCCCTTTACTGTCACTACTCTCAGAGTTGCTGTAAGAAAAACTTCTGACCAACCAGGACTGGGAAGAATCATGTTACATGCCCACTTTTTAAACTTTTTTCAGTTGATTTTACCATAGGATTTGAAGTGTGACCATTTCATACAACATCTTGGAATGTTAATCATTTTTAAAACCTTTTTTTCTGTATTGCTTGAGAAACCTTGAGTTATGAATGGTCATGTCGAGGGCAGTAAAATGAAAAGCTGTCATTTGTTAGGCAACAGAGACGTGTGGTGCTAGCATATCCTACAGACATTATCAGTTGTAGGAGTAGCTCATTATATTATATCACTGGAATTTCTTGTACAGTAACCCTACATGTTCATTTTCAAAAATCAAACAACTTACAGCATTTTCTTACTCAATCAGTGCTCTTAACATAAAATAAAAGACCACTATTACTTTGTTCAGTTTAAAATTAAACCAGCAGAACCCGAGCCGCCATGTCGTGTCCTTGATCATCAGTTTACAGAAATGCAAAATGCTATAGAAGCTAACATTGCATTTTTTTTCCCCAACAAGACTTTGGTCCGAGAAGGCATGATCTTGATTACTCTAATAATGCTTACATCGATTTGCTCCACTGTTGGCCATGCTATAGCAGGAGAATGCATTGTGCTTCTGCGACCCACTTAGATTCATCTTGTTTGAGTTCTGCCCTCGACGCTGTGTCGCTGGGGCTGCACGCCTCTTTAATTACACTCATTGCTTTTGTAAAACCTTGTTTCTCACAATCACACAGCACCCTCTGTGCACTTTAGCTCATCTCTCTGCCTGTCTCTGGTGTTGTTTGCATTTTGTATGGAAACATGAAAAACATGATTACCTACTAATTACACTATATAATAAATCAGATACAAAAAAAACCTAAACAAATAAAAGGCACAGAAATGTTACCGTAGAAATTAAACTTATCGTAATACTATTTATTCTCTGCCATCTTTCACTTACCCTCTCGCAAACATACACAGACGCTGTACACTTTAAAACATCAATATTTTGTCATATTCGACTCAGACATGATGCTACCGATGTCTGCCAAGCTTAACCACCAAATTTTAAACTTGGAAAGGAGCATAATAAAACAGTGCTGCATTGCATCTATGCTACAAGTGTAATGGCTGTGTTTCCCTTTGAGTGTTAGCCAGGACAAAGTGTAATAGAAGCCAAAATCAATCTGTGTGTGTGTGTGTGTAATTCATAATGCGTCTGAACATTTCTCTAATAATAACACTGCATCCAATACAGTTTAAGTGATGATCCAATCTATGGGATCGTACTGTATATGTGGTGCTGCCTGTTTCCAGGAAATACTGATCATACGTCACCTCCTTCCCGCTCGCCATCACTTCTCTAATCTTAGCTCTTCTATAGGTAAAGAGGAAAAAAAGGGGCAGATAAAAACTGGTACAGCATGAGCGTGGTCAGGATTACTTTTGAAGACCAAAGAATGTTTGTTTTCAAGCTGATGAACTATCTTCGCCTATCATCAGTGAATGCATAATTGGTGTTTATTTCCCAAGAGACTGTCAGTGCATGAGCAGAAAGGAGTTGTGCAACAGCACGCCTCACTGAAAGCAAATCTCTTCTAACCTTACACAAGTGTCTGACAAGCTCACAGTTGAACTTTTCTATTTCGCGCTGGACCTTTTCTTTATCAGAGAGCGCGGCGCACTCGTCTGTACGCCAGGCACTGAAGAATAACCACGCATTTAAAGGTTCAAGGACAGTTTATGAGCACCACTGTAAAATACCTCTGGCAGAGATAAATATCCCGTGCATGCTGGTGTCACCTGAAGCTATCCACTTTTCCTCTCCAGGCTGATGATTCTGCTGGCCTAGTTAGATAACAATCAGCTCAAGTCTTCTTAGTGATTTAGGAGAGACTGTAAATTCATTGCATGTTAGATGCATGCTTCATATGAACAATCATAGTGTATACAGATGATTAGAATGATTGCAGACCTCGAAACTGCTTTTAAAGCCTCAATCAGGAGCCAAAGCAACAGGCAAGATAGTCGTCTTGTTGCTAAAAGCAACGAAACAAGAATAAGACAAGAGGAAATGTTAAAATATAGATTCGTAAGGCTTTATTTATTTGTAATGCATTATTTAAAACCTTAAACTTGTGACTTTTTTTTTCAAAATGGCTCATTTTATAAAGCATGTTCAGCAATTCTTAGTAAAAAATGTTATGAAAACTAAGTAGCGTATGGCAAGACCTGGTGTGACACCAGCAGCTGTAAAATTTAACCCCTTCATATCAGGAGATGAGCTGTCCTCTCTGCGCATTACAGACATTAAAACCAAGCCTTCACCAGAAAAGTACTGGATCAATAAAAGAAGATAAAGGAGGACCTGACACAAATATCCACATTCCCCTGGGGCTCCTTTCAAAGTCCAGATTAGTAGAGGGCCATTTGCTCATGTTAACTCATAGTTGTTGTGTGTACTCAAGAAACCAGTACAAAATAACCAAACTTAAAGTACGATACAAATCCCCAAACACTGAAGGTCATCTAGGTTAAGGAGTGAGGCGTGTGGGTCATTTATGTATCATTTGTCATTTTCAGTAGATACACGGCCAAATGTTGTGTATGCTTTTCTCAGGCAGGGTCAAATCTCTTCCTGAAGGACTAAACAAGGGCCTTCAAGAGATCATTTCTGACTGCCCTTTTGGGACCTTTGGTCAATACAGCAGTGGCTGAAGGACAACAAGCATGCGTACAATGATGTGTTACAATTAGTAACCAACTATATATATAACCAACTATATGTATACAGTATTGCATAAATGTCTAGTGCCACCACTCACTTATTCCTATTTTGCTTCCAAAGAGGCAAACTTTTTTATGTTTAATGTAGTCTTAAGGAGATGTTCTCCAGGCCTCCTAAAGGACATTTTTGTTCTTCTTTTTAGTCCAGTCCCTATACCTGACCAGTTTTAGAGGATTTTTTTGTTTGTTAACAAACAAGATAAAAAAACAGATGAGAGGGAAAACGAGATTGCTGCATGTTGTTACATAAGAAATAGATTTTTACATTGTTTTTTTTAGCGATGCCTGTCGTAGTAAAACATCAGTTTCCCCCAAATTAAATTTGTTAATTTGTTGATTTAATTTGAATAATTTAATTCACTATGAAGAAATAAAGGGTTTCTCCAAAAGCCCCTCCCACGGGGCTTTATCAACTATACATTCATTTCTCAAAATGCCTCCCTGTATTTTATATTTTGTTATGTATTTTTTACCTAAAACAACAAAGAATGCAATTCTAGGCAACCTGGTCTAACTTATAGCCTTCTGTTATCTGTATCCTGGCAGAGTGAAAGCTATATCTCAGCTATTTCTCCAATGAAGTGTGCACAGTAGTGACTTAGAGGGAAAGTTTACATTCAAAAATAACAGACCCATTGTTAGCACATATCTTACAAGTGAATGTAAATCATTTATATATTTTATTTAAGAGACTTAAGTAAAAAACTAAATAGTATAATAAAGCTTTCCCACAGGGACACAGTAGTTTCAAATTGCCCTACAAGACAATAATTGGATCAGTGACATAAGGGCAGTTGTCACAAATAAATTACGAGTGACAAAACAAATAATGACTCCAAGGTCACCTGGTGTTGTCACAACCACACAGCGCGAGTGAGACCAGCAGCCCCGCTCAACATCAGTGGAATTGTGTGGCATTTTATGTTAACCAAAACACACAGATTGAGGTTGCTTTAAAAATGTAAAGTATTTTGAAACACTGATGATAATTTTGATGTAGTGATAATTAAGAAATTGTTAACAGGAAGGTTTGCTGGAGCTCCCATTTCTAGGAGAGCATTATGTGAGCGTGAGCAAACAGTGTATCAAAAAAGCCTTATGGTCGGGTTTGCCTTGCCTTGATCCGGCAAAAACATATAAAAATAGGAATTAGAAATTAGCTATTGTTTGATTTGTTTATTATTATTTATCTTAAAAATATGAGAAATGCCTATGCATGTGTTATGGATTTATATATGTATGTGTTTTGTGCATGTATAATATTGTTAGATATTGTCGAATTAAGACTATTGTCACCAACAATCTGCTTGGAAAATGTAAGAACAGTAACAAATATCTCACCCATCTCTCTCTCTCTCTCTCTCTGTGACGCAGATTATGGGTTTAATTTGATGGAATATTTTTTTCAATACTTGAATGCAAAATGAAATAAACTGTACATTACATACAGTATGTTGCTTTGTACATCTGTAGATGTAGATTTGAAGGTAAAAATTCAGTACGCATAGAATTTACAGACTTTTTTATATTATTATTTTAGTTAATTAAATAATTTATTGCTGTTATTTAACATATTTCTTACACTAATAGTGGTTTATTACACTTTGCAAATAAAAATATTTAAATGTAGCATGCTATATTGCTTACTTGCATCATTTATAACTCACTTTTTAAATATCCTCTATTTCTCAATCCTTACGTTTTATTCTATTATAAACTATTATTCTACTTACTTACAAGGTATTTTCCTAAAATCGTGCATTTTTTGCCATGACACTGTGAGAACTGAACTTTCAGGACCTTGGACAAGAGCTCGAGGCTTCCTAAAGCTTCTCTTTTCCGCATTTAAAGGTCACTCAGTGAGGGGGCGGGGCTTGTTTCCAAAGCCGCAGATTTGTCTATTAAATACCAAGCCTTTACAGCACTCCACCTCTTCTGACATAATGTCCCAAAGCAAATGCTGAAAACTCGTTTATAAGTGTGAGTTAAGCGCGCCATGCGAGCCATCGAGTGAATTACATGGACCCATCCTAATAGGCTCAGTATGCACTCCTATAGCACAGTGTGTGACAGGTTAGCACAGGTCCTGGGTTACTGTGGAGGTGTTTTCAGTAGTAATCTGGGCTTTCAGACACTCACCACATGTGGCCTCGATGTCAAAACGCAATTCTCAATCAGGAATAATATAAACTTAAACCTGTTTTAAACCCTAATGTTTACACACTCATTAGAAGGTAAGCCATTGATCTGTACATGTCTTTTCACCGGAATGCCACATTTACCTGGCAGTATGGCTGTAGCTGCTACATTCTGTAATTAGATCTTAATAATCACACTTGTCCCTTTAATTAGCTTTTAGTTTAAAACTTTTAAGGTGCACTACATGCAAATTTACAGGTCAATCACCAATTAAGGGTCTAAAAAAATCACAATAAATTAATAATATTTTTGGCTGATTAAAATGCACTAGAAATAAAATAGAGGGAAAAAGCGATATAAGGGTTAAACGCAACTTTGGTCCATGGAACAGTAAATGTTGTCTCTGAACAACATCAATTTCCCCTCCATGGATACTTCAGGAAACAATGTAATCAGCTGAGGGGTACTAAACCTGATTAAGGCTTTCCGCACGCACATACAGTAGCCGTGATTTTCATTCAGACACACACCATATGCTGAGCTCCTCATTACCCCTCACTTCACTTTAACTATATACTCTACCTGTATCACCTGCTGGTCTTTTGATTCCTAATTCACCCAGCATGTCCAAACGTGCTCTGGGCACGATATTTACAGGAATCTGTTTCAAAGGGATGGAATTGCAAATAGTGTCAACTCGAAGGTATCTATGGAATAGACCGACTACAAGAAGAACTTTTGTGATTGTTTTTTTTTCCACAGGCCTGATCTTTAGTGAAGTCCCTACGGAAAGTTCCAGATTGTTTTCTACAACATAAAGAGACAGAGAGAAAGGGAGAGAGGGGGCAGACTGGCACAGGCAGGGGTGGCAACTACTTACGTGTGAAACTTTCTTTTCTTGGCAGCTTTGCGTGCAGAAGAAGCGATCCTTATAGTTCAGCGACTTCCGACATTCTCAGCGAGCGCTAGCAAAACCCAGAGCAGCCTGAGGGCATGTGGAGCCCTCTCTGGAAACTCATCCCGGTCCAGATAAACGGCCTGTGATGAGTTGTTTTCACTCGCTCTAAACACGCACATCCATTCGAGGATCAGGCGCAAACCGGCGCGAGCGTCAATTCCGCTCCATGTGCCATGGCGCACAGCTCTGAAGAGGATTATTTATTCAAAAAGAAATCTTTTCCCACAGGGTCCTCTTGATAAATCATCCAAATCAGAAAGATTCCAACATATTAAATAAAGTTGAGATCGATGTCCAAAAGAGAATATATATATACACGTATATACAGGTCAGTGACGCCGACTCTGGCTCTTCCCTGCTTCTAAAGCTGTCCAAGCGGCGACTAGGTCATAAGAGGCTCTTGTAGATCGCAGGGACTTGAGTTAACCGGCTCTCTCCTGGAAAATCTTCAAGCGCAAACGCCTACCAAACCTGTGCGATCGCCGTCGAGCCGCCGACTGAGGAAGTGAGCTTGGTCGGTGCATGGGAAACGCCTCCTCCCGTCTGCCTTTTTGCGCTCCCTTTACGCACCGCTCCGACGCACATCTGTTTGGCGCTTTCAAAGTTTCGACGTGCAAAATGGAAGGGGGAAAAAATCTCGGCTGGAAATTTTGATAGAATGACGAGCGCGCAGTGAAAATGGACTGTCCTGAGATCTAGGACAAGTCTTTGGGGACTGGAGTGTTTAATATCAGGCGAACAACTGTTGTTTATGAACTCGCAGCAGCAATTAAGCCTGGTGTGCGGGTCTCACCCTTTAATATGTGTTTACGCGGACGTTTTAGGAAAGGACGCAGATTTATTTCATTTGTTTATAGATGAGTCCTTGTGGAAAGCAAAGATTATTATTTTTTTATATCCACACTAGTAATTACAATCTTATAAATATATTAATTTACTATATCACTATAATAAAAAAAAATCGGAATGTATATTTATAAAAAATAAAAAAAAGCCTTGAGTCTATTGCTTGGTTTAGCTGAAGATGTGCATGAAAGCGCTTAATTGGAAAAGAGCGGACACACACACACACACACACACACACACGCACAGCTGCTGAATCTGTAGCTCCCTCTGGCGAACCACTGATGCCAGAGGCGCACAAGATTTTCACATTTCAGTGATTTCTACCAACAAGGAAATTCATCCCCGACATCTGAGCAATACTGAGTTAATGGATAAGAGCTTGTTGCTGGTAAACTTATTGCCACTTTTGGTTACCTAGACGGGTTTGAAGCTTGAAGTATTATGATGTAAAATCACCCAAGATACTGTACTCACACACACACACACACACAAACACACTACAGGCAATTTGGGACTGCTAACCAGGGGAGGAAACCAGGGACCCTGGAGAAAATCCACCAAACAATGAGAGAACATGCAAACTCCATGGCAGGCCACAGCGCTCACCTCTACACCACGATGCTGTCTGTTTAATGTACATTGTTATAAAAATTACTATTATTAGTATATATTTTTTAATGGTTCTTTGATTTGCAGATCTTGTTGAATGTATCTAAAACTACTAGGGTGTGTATGAAGTATTCTCGAGCAGGGTTCTACCACCCCTTATGACAAAATTGAGATTATAAAATAATTAATTTATTATTATAAAGTTTATTCCAACCATTTATTTATCCATCCATCCGTCCAACCATCCATCCATCTAGGAACCTCTGCAGGCCAGGGACTATGGAGGCCAGTGGTGATTACCATCGTATTTATTCAAATTTTATGAGTGTGGAAGGACTTCCGGTCAACATTCTCTCACACACACACTCATACTCACACTCACAGACTACAGACAATTTGAAAACACCAATTAACCTAACCTGGATGTCTTTGGACTGTGGGAGGAAACCAGAGTACTCAGATGAAACCCACCAAGCATGAGGAGAACGTGCAAACTCCATGCACACAGACCTGAATTGAACCCTCGACCATGGATGTGCAAAGCCATAGTGCTAATCGCTATGCCACCTGCATAATGTGCAAGTAATGCCTGTATAATGTATATTAATGTTTTATTTTTTTAATAGTTTCTTGCAGTAATAGTGCTTTGCAGAAATGTTCAAGTATCTAAGACTACTTTAGAGTGTCTTATAAATGACAAAATTAAGAATATATAGTACATTATGCAGACTTATCTAGCCAATAAGGCACAAAAGCAAAATTGTGTATATTTGTAAAATATTAACTTAATAAAAAAAAGAAAGAATAAAAGTTTTAAAATCTAGGAACTTAACTAATATTTGATAAAACATCAAACTATTACAATTATACAAAACCTTGTCTATCTATCTATCTATCTATCTATCTATCTATCTATCTATCTATCTATCTATCTATCTATCTAAAATCTACATAGTCAAATAAAGGATTGATTTAACGTTGATATTTGCACAGCTGGTGCATGGCCCGCGCGCGGGATTTTTTCCGCTTCCCGGAAGTGACGTCATGCTGTCAACATGTAAGATGGCGACCCATCACAGGCAGAATGCTGCTGGGCGGAGAAAAGTGCAGGTACAGTTCCACTTTCACGGCTTTCTCTTACATTTGCACAGACAAGCGTTTGTTGATGACTATTTGATCACTTCTTTGTGACGCGTTTCTCGACCTGGTGTATACATTTTATCACGATTTCTATGTTGAACTCGAGCGGAGTCTCTGACCTGGGGCTGAAGCCCGAATTATTCTGTACTGTCTACAGAAGTGCATTACGCAGTGGTGTTGGAATAACACCTTAGACAACATACATGAGTGCATTATTTATCTAGTTTGGAAATAAGCCCATGATTACAGGCTTGGAGGCTAGCAGAAATACCCAGCTATCTTACTTTTAGTGCGTGACAATGCTGGCTCGTATTTGGATGCATATTATTGTATATAGAAATAATGCGTTTTATAAAAGTTTTCGTAGATATCTAGGTTTTATGCATATTGTCTATTTGCCTTTTTGTCTTTCATGTGGGAATGTGATTGCTAGCTCAAGTCTAAGCTAAAGCTAAGTCCACGCCCCCTTCCTCAGTCATCGCTGGAGAAATTTTAGACGTTAAACTGTTTAACCGTATAAAATTAAGAATATTACAATGTCGTTTAATAATAATAAAAAAGAAATCAAGATTTTTGTTGCAGCTGATACAGTTAGCTTATTTTTGGTGAAACGTAAACCAGAATGCCCCCGGTGTCGCTGTCGGTCTGCCGTATTTTGAGCTGTCGTAAAATTGACGCAAAGTGTATAAGTACACCCAAAACCAACAAGATTTTAAAACCTAATAACATCTAGTCAATATTTATCTTTAAATATCCATATACATATCCCTGTTGCATTTCTGGAAAGTGATGTGAAATTATTGGTATTCATGTAAAGTGTCAATCAGAATCCAGAAATCATGTATTGTTTGTGTGTGTGTGTGTGTGTGTGTGCAGTATATGACAAAAGTGAGTACACCCCTCACATTTCAGCAATCGCTTCATTATATGTTCTCAAGGAACAATACTAAAGAAATAAAAATTGAATATACTTTAGAGTACTCAGTTTGCAGTTTGTATAGCAGCTCAGATTTACTGTCCTCTAACAATAATAACTCAACATACAGCCGTTATTGGGTAAATAACTGGCAAGGAAAATGTGTACATAGTAGATGAACAAATGTGCTGGATGTTAGACACATGGTGCTTCGTCACCTTCCGCTTGAGGACGTCCTACAGGTGCCCTATAGGCTTCATGTCTGGAGACATACTTTGCCACTGACAAACACACAAATGGGATAATGAATAGTCACGTGACTTCGCATGGTTAAAGATGTGCAGCTCTTATCACTTGGGGCCGAGGTTGGCAGCCCGCGACTCTGGACCCGCACATGGCTCTTTCACCCCTCTGCTGTGGCTTCTGGGAAATAAATAATGAGTATTGAAATGAAATTTGTTATTTTTTGTTCCTTAGTTTTCTTTAAATGTAATTCTTAATTTGAAGATTATTGTGATCTTGTAACATTAAAATAAAATGTGTTTATTTTTTTGTCGCTCAAAATATGCATCACAACCATTGATGTGCGACATCCATCGCCACATGATTTATTGAGCTTTTCGACCCTCGCTTTTATTCAGGTTGACAGCTGACTGCAAGCTCCAGTGCATGCGATAAAAGAATGACAGCTCATAGAAGCAGACGACATTTCTTTGTTTGCTGCAGGTGGATAGTTCAAGTTCGGCTTTTTATTTCATGAATATGAGAAGGACTCAAATAGTATTTTTTTAAAGTAACTTTTAACCCAGTGCTTTTTTTTTCTTTAAAATGTTTTTGTTTCATGCAAAAATAATTTTTTTCTCTGTACCAGTTCCTTGATTAAAATTTTTTTAATACATAGCATAAAAGTAAAAAACTACATTTGCAGTGAATCTTTATTTTAGATGTCAAAAGGGTATTTTCCTTCCTGTGGGAAACGGGTCCAAATGGCTCTTTGAGTGTTTAAGATTGCTGACCCCTGACTTAGAGCGTACTCACTTTTGTTGCCAACTATTTTGACAATACGCCAAATGATCCCCCCTCCGCTGACGTGCAGTGGGTATGAGGGGTTGCTGAAATGCTGCTTCACTTTTGTCTCATCTGTCTATAGGACATTGTTCCAGCTGTATTTGCTCTGTTCAGATGCAGTTTTGCAAACCTTTTTTTTAATGTAACATGCTCACTGTGGCCTATAGCGTCTGAGGTGTAGCTCTCTGGCTTTTTTTATTTCTCTGAGCACTGCATGGTCTGACTTGGGGACAGGGGGGATGTGCCGGGAGAAAAACTCCATAGATGTGATACCCTTTTCTTTTAGTATATTTAGGTCATCAGCTGACTTCATTTTATTGCCACATAACATTACTGAGAATAGACCTGAGCAACTTAAGCAACCCCAGATCATAACACTGCCTCTAGAGGCCTGTACAGTATGCGCTATGCGTCGCATGATTGATGCATTGCTTCATGTGCATCCCTCCTTTTCCTGATGCACCCATTTCTCTGGAAGAAAGTCAACCTGAACTCATCAGACCATGTAATTTCTTTTTTTTTCTGTTCTTCAATCTTCAATTTTTATCCTCTCTAGCAAATTAAACCTTATTTTCTGATTAGTGTCACTAACAAGTGAGATTAATTGCCTCACATTGTTTGTATGGAAATGCTCTTATTTTCACTATTAAACATGGCTATAGTTTTATTGTTGGTTTTATTTATTTATTATTATTTATTTTTTTTTACACTATGCAACTTTAGTAAGTGTTTAAGAGATCTCGATCTATAATTTTTTTTTTCCTTCTGACCAGATTTGTTTCAAAAGTTGACGGTTTAGCACTATACTCTGAGGGCTAAGGCACCGAGTTACTGATTGGCAGTTCGATCCCCAGCTCCACCAGGTTGCCATTGTTGGGCCCTTAAGCAAACCCCCTTAACCCTATCTGCTCCTGGGGTGCTATATTATGGCCCTAACCTTATTTTTGATTCAGTTTCAGTAATCTCCTTAGGTGTTTTGATGCTGCCCAATAATTGTATTATTGTATAATGACCCTTCTAAAAAAAAAATCAATATATACTGTATATATTTTGCCCAGGTAGTGTATGTAGTTTATGTATGCATTTTTTTGCACGCTAGGGTGCACTTAACTTTTGGGGTATGGGCATCCTTTTTATTTTTAAGCAGTAATACAGCTGAATGTAGGGGGGGAAAAAAGGAGAAGAGTAATGCCTGACTCATCACATGGTACTTTTCCCTTCGCTCAGACATCCTGCTTTTGTGCTGCATTATACCAGTTTATATACAGACTGGATACAAGCAAATTTGATTCTACATTATTGATGCTGTGCCAGATTGGTGATAAATAGTGTGAATTGTTGTTGTTTTTGGGAAAACACAGTGTTGGTCTTTAGTCCTATTCACACGGGATTAGTATTACCTGCGCAGCTCTAGTAATAAATGCGGAGGTTGTCTGTGATCTTAATCCCATGGGAATCGGTCATTAAACATGTAATTTGTAAAGGTAAAATTTCCCCACAAATGACCTACCATATTTTGCCGAGTCCAAGTCCTGTGATATTAGTCCGTGCATGTCTGTGATTTGGCCAGTATTTGGCGGGGTCGTATATAATTTTTATTATCTTCTGCGAAAAATGGTGGCCGCGTTGGAGTGCTTTGAAAGTATTTTGGGTGCCAGGTCATATTGCTATACACCATAGAACAATATAATGTGCACAACGAGAAAGCTGAAAACCATCTGAAAAGCGAAAGCAAAAAAAATGATGGTGATGGATGACGTGCATCGCAGCATGCGCATCAACTTTGGGAGATGTCTTTGATAATCTATGAAAACAGCAGTGGAAAGTGAGGCAGAAATCTCTAGGAGAAATGTAGCTTGCTCTCCTAGATAGTAAAGCTTCTTGGCTGATTTCCTTCATAAATGAACAAGTGGACCTCAGAGAACTGACACATGTTTAAATTTATTTATTCATTCATTCATCTTCTATACCACTTATCCTGTACAGGGTCGTGGGGGATGTGGAGCCTATGGTCACAAGGCGAAGTATACCCTGGGTGCCAATCGACCATAGGACACACAAACACATATATACACACACATACCCTAATTTGGTAACTGGAAATGTCATATCGCTTTGAAAATACATTTAGACACGTCTATACTTATGAATTACGTTAGGGTTGGACAAAATAAAGTCAATATCGCAACTTTTCTGATATATGGTGGATACAGTTTTATCTTTTTCTTTCTTTCTTTATTATTAATTTACTTTATTATTTCCTCCTGTAAGATTTCCAGAATTGTGTGAACTTTGCCATTCCTCTATGTCCATAAAGCTTTCTTATTCTTTATATGGTAACACTTCCAGTAGCCTGTGTCCAGACGAATATACATACAAATAGCTCGTGTCTGCTGGAACCCTTTTGTCTAACCGGAAAATGCTAATGTGTTTCCTATCGACTGTCTGCCCCCGGGTCTCTCTATGACTTACATGTTAATGACTGGTTCTTTTGATGTACGGGACGTACGTGACACAGGGCTCCTTTCCACAAGCTTAAATATTCTCTCTTTGCTGATAATAAACAGAACTTCACATACATCGTGTGTGTGCTGATGTTTGTTCGTCTGTTCGGGGTTAGGGCCGGCTGGTAAGGATATTGAGGTGCGGTGGACACATTGAGCAATAATTTGTCTTGTAATTTATAAACCTAACACCCTCTTTTCTGTATTAAATGTGTTACTATAATATGTGTGTGTGTGTGTGTGTGTGTGTGTGTGTTTATAAATGAAATGCACAACATCTGTTTTCAGTTGTACGTATTGTATAATTTACCAAAAAGTATCGAAGTACAGTATGTAAATTATCAAATTTATTTTTGTTGCATTATTTTAATGTAGAGTTGTTCTACAAAGTGTAATATTCTATTCAGTTTTTTTTATGAAAAGCCATGACAAAAATATCACCCACCCTAAATATTTTACACATATTCCTTGTTTGTGTCTTGACATTTGGTATCTTCTGATGGGGTTTCAACACTTCCAGTCAGGAGTCTGAAGTCTCAGCCACTAGGCTACTCCCTGTTCCCATGCTTAATGAGGAATATACAAATATAAATTTGTTTTTCAAGTAGGATGATGGACTAAATGCCAGATGTTCTGGTTTTAATGATTTGTGGATGCTGCAAGGTTGAACGTAATTCAAGATGTTTTTATTTCTGTGTTGTATAACAAAATAAAATCCATTTTATTAATAAAAAACCTTTTTTTTTTTTTTTTTTTAAATGTGCTCTAGGTATCGTATGTGATCCGAGATGAAGTGGAGAAATACAACCGTAATGGAGTGAATGCTCTACAGCTGGACCCGGCTCTTAACCGGCTCTTCACCGCTGGTCGAGACTCCATTATTCGGATATGGAGCGTCAACCAGCACAAGGTACCAATCTGTCAGTCTCTTATTCATGATCTCTGCTGATCTGATACTGTAATAATCTTTGTGGCGAATTGTTAATGGAATATTTTAATCCAGACAGCATGTTTATTGCCGAATTTCATGTTATATTTAGAACTTGGAGGTTCACTGACGACGTTGCTGTTTTGTGTGTTTTTCAGCAGGACCCATACATAGCCTCAATGGAACATCACACAGACTGGGTCAATGACATCGTCCTCTGCTGCAATGGAAAAACTTGTGAGTGTGACTTTAGTTTAATGTAACTCTTTGTTTATATGGAGAAGTATCTGTTGTGCTGGAGGTGTTAACCCAGTTTACATCATATAATGCATGAATTAACAATAAATAAATATATAAACCTGAACGTTCCACAGAGAAGCAGGATATTGAGTAGCGTTCTGTATAAAGAACTCTATTATTATTATTATTATTATTTTTTTTTTTTTTGCAGCAATACTCCTTGATTAAACCTATTGCAGCAATGCCATGTATCATAGTGCTTTTGAAACTTACAACAGTATTCTCTAAAATCACCCTGTTGGATTATTTATCTGTTACAGTGATATCTGCTTCATCAGACACCACTGTAAAAGTCTGGAATGCACACAAAGGGTTTTGTATGTCGACTCTGCGAACACACAAGGTAAATGCAAAACCTATTTCACAACTAGGATTGTATAACTGTTAGTCATCACAAGAAAAATTTGAATCCCTTAATTTTCTCTTAAATAAAAGTTAATAAAAAAATAAAAAAATAAATAAATAAATAAATATATATATATATATATATATATATATATATATATATATATATATATATAAATGAATTATCTATAAATTTATGTATATATATATTTTGCAGAGTGTAGACAGTGAGGGCAGAAATGTGCAGACATGCATCGTTATGCAAGATCACAATGCCCTTGGATAGCAGTCTTCTGCGTTTTAATCTGAAATTTAGGACGTAGCTCTTAAATAAGCATCTGTAACAAGCACCGTTGATTTTTTTTTTTCCCCTCTTTTCCTGATAATTTTCCAATACTGGCCCGAGAGAATCCCAGAAAAACATAAGCATAAAGTTCCAATAAAGTAAACACTGCAACGCTGCTCTACTTTCATGTAAGTCACAAGTGGGGCATTAGTTTTTGCTAAAAAGACAGACTTTTTGCTGAAAAGTCAACCGAAGTTTCAATATAGCCGGAGTACAGATCATTTTTTACTTAAAGCCACCAAGCTTGCAGAGAAGATGTACACATACCCAAGGCAGGAATCAAACCCGGAACCTGGAGGTGCACAGCAACAGTGTTAAACACTAATCCACCATGCTGCCAATTGAGTAATCTGTATTTATATAACCCAAAACATGATCTAGGCCAGATCTAGGGGTGTCCGAAGTCCAAATGAATAAATAATAGACAGCCCAGACTGTGTTAACACAGCTGTATTGCAAGAGCCTTTATGTGCGATGCAAATGAATTTACTGAATAATTATTTAGTCATGACTACAGACTAGAAAGTAATAAGGAGTGATTTTAAATGAGCTGAAAACAACAAAGGGTTTTTTAAGAGAGCTGTAACGATTGGATGTGTCTCATATTTCAAGAGACTGTTGAGGCAATTAATTTAAAAAAATATTCAGGGGAGGAGAGGGCAGGGAAACTGAAGCAGATGAAAGTTCTTCTGGCAGAAACAACTTTCTTTCCTTCTTTCTTTCTTTATCAGAGCAAACTGGGCACAGAACATGATTTAATGTAATAAACATGGGAAACCTTTCAGGAATTCTTGAATTCATTTTGTGCTCCTTCCATTTTCGAAAAAAATTGCGCCAACAGTTGTCACCTTCTCTCTCAATTTTTTGCTAATGGTTTTGTAGCCCAGTCCAGCCTTGTGCAGGTCTACAATTTTGTCTCTGCCATCCTTGGACAGCTCTTTGGTCTTTTCCATGTTGGAGAGTTTGGAGTCTGCTTGAATGGTTGATTCTGTGGACAGGTGTCTTTTATACAGGTGACGAGTTAAAACAGGTGTCTTTTAATGAGGTGACTAATTGAGTAGGAGTGTCTAACCACTCTGTGGGAGACAGAACTCTTAATGGTTGGTAGGGGTTCAAATACCTATTTTACTCAATGAAATGCAAATCAGTTTCTATCTTTTATTTAAGTCATTTTTTAAATTTTATCATCCATCCATCACAAAGTCAGCGGAAAAAATGTATATACACTTCATGAAAAGAAAAACTGTACATTTGTATTGCTATACGATATATAGATTTATATGATATTATATTTATATAATATCGGTCTTTTTTTTTTTTTTTTTTTTCCTGTAGTGCGTATACATTTTCTTTTGGCTAACCCTGTTTGCTCGTTTCATACAGGATGCTGTTCTGCCTGCCAATATGTGAATAGTTTAAAGTGCACCACCAGCAGGATTATAGCGGAGCGACAACCTTTTACTTTCTCAAATGCATATATTATATAAATTTAAAAAAAAGTTTTTAAAAAGTTGGTTTATTGTGGCGACATATGAATTGCCATGCATAAGAATCACAATATTTTTCCCCAATCTCTAGTAAATTACAATATATATTTTTTAAATGAAATTTGCTTTGGTATTGAAACGTAGGATCCTGACAAAGGCACAGCCCCTGTTTTAGCACTGTAAATTAAACAAAATTTTTAGAAATTGTTGCCATTTATTTAAACAATAATACTGGATGTTGGAGTGGTATAAGGTTTATGTAATGTTGCTGTGTGATTAAGCTCAGTTCCTATAGGCTGAGGAGTCTCTGTATAAATCCCAAAGATGGAAGTCTGCATGGTTTTTACATTATAATACATGTGGATTACATAGATTTTTACTATGCATTTTAATAGGTCCTTGACCTCACAGAGCACAAGGAATAATTTACAGATGTGCTTCGATTTAGATTGCATATACTGTATTTATCACTTCCGGTTATTTCCACTGGCCATTTAATAGATGTAGGTAAAATTAGGCATCTGGGTTGCTGTTTGGATGGTCAGCGTGCGAGCTCCACCCTTCTGCCACGTTGCCAATGTTGGGACCCTGGGCCCGTCCCAAGCTAAGTGGGAGGGTTGTGGCAGGAAGGGCATCCAACATAAAACCTGTGCCAATATTTTCTGGAGTGAATGATCTCATGTGGTGACTCTGCTAGATAAATCAGTCAGCCAGGGGAAAAATCCCTGACGTACTGGCTTTCCAGTGTAAAGTTGTCCTACCTGAGTAGAGCTTTAGATTAAGGACATGGATGCTGGAACACATTTCTTATGATGGAGGGTTGATTATGTTGAATTTACACTGATACCTGTTGTTGTGTGTTTTCTCCTTCGCAGGATTATGTTAAAGCTTTAGCATATGCTAAAGATAAAGAGCTGGTGGCTTCGGCCGGACTGGACAGACAGATTTTCTTATGGGATGTAAACACACTAACAGCACTGACCGCCTCCAATAATACTGTCACTAGTGAGTGCCGTCTCTCAGCTGAAGTACTTCTAATGGCTTAGCGTTGTGTGTGTGTGTGTGTACTGTACTGTATATAAAAACAATGTTGTGAGATTGTGTCATCATACAGGTTACCTACTGTAGCTAGTGTAACAGTATCTTTTTATCACATTTTTGTTCTTTTGTTTTTCAAAACAAGACCTTAACAGATATAGGAGGCTTTGTTATAGCACATCGCCTGTATTTTATTCCTTATGCAATATATTTTGTTTATTGTGAAGCATTGTTTATGTTGTATCTCTTTCCAGGACTCATAAGTAATCTTACTCATTCTTGGATGTATCCTAATTTTTAAAGGATTGTGTGTTTTGTGGATAATGAGTAGCATGGATTTTATATGCCAAATTAACCAAGACAAATGATCTTAATATTGTAGGTGATGTAGCAAATTTAAAGCCTGCAATTTAATCTAGTTTTGCACAACCCGAGAGATAATCAAACCTCATTTCTCATTGAGTCAATTCTGAAACTCTTGCTATTATTTATCCTGCAGCATCGTCTCTCAGTGGGAACAAGGATTCAATCTACAGTCTGGCCATGAATCAGATGGGCACAGTAATAGTATCTGGATCAACTGAGAAGGCTCGTCCCAATATTCTCCATTTTAACTTCAATTTTCTTTCATGTAAATTGAATTGGATGTGTTTCTTTTGCTGGCCCTGTTTAGTTATGTGGTGTGTGTGTGTGTGTGTGTGTGTGTGGTTTCTTAGGTTTTAAGAGTGTGGGACCCACGCACCTGCGCCAAGCTCATGAAGCTTAAAGGACACACAGACAATGTGAAATCACTGCTGCTCAACAGAGACGGCACTCAGGTGCATGACATTGTATTGAAGTATTAGGAGATTGAAACGCTGAAACAGGATGCTGGAAATTATGATTTAATGTACAGTCCAGTTGTGGTCAAAATTATTGAGATAAAAGTCAAATTCAATGTTTTAATAACATTCAAATTTTTTTTTTAATAGTAAAAATCAAGACGATATGATACGATGAGAGAAATCTTTTATTATTTTATTATTATTATTTTATATTATTTATTATAAAATTTTATTAATCCCAGAGGAAATTCTTGTGCCAGAGCCTGCTCCAACAGCAAAGCGAGTTATAAAATATAAGAAGCCACAAAATTAAGTAATAATTAAATAAAAAAAATAGAAAGAATATCCACAAAGTGTATATAAGATAAAGTTGACAAATATTGTCCCCAAAAATACAAGATTTCCATGTAAAGTTTTACATAGCAACAGTGACAAATAATATTGTGCATGATATTGCTACTTGATATGAAACATGATATTAAGGAACCCTAGCATACAAATTGCCAAAGGTAAGGCTAGTGCGCTTATTGTTTAACTCTCCTTCATCCAGAATGGAAGACCTTCTATGGCATTCTGTGGTGCTTCTCCGTGGTCTCAGTCTATGGCTGAACGTGCTCTGGTAGGACCCCAGTAGAAGCATGCAGCCGATTCCTAGTGCAGAATCCTGAGGAGTTTCTTAAGCATTCTCCTCTCGCCTCCACCCGAGACTCGAGCCTTACTCCAATGACAGAGCCAGCTTTCCTAATGAGCTTGTAGAGTCTGTTGGCATCGATTGGCTTTACTCCCCTGTCCCAGCACAATAAATCATAGAAGATGGCACTGAATTATAAGAATAATTTGTTATTTTATGGAATGCAATCGCTATAAAACAGTCATTATGTATTATAAATTCCTTTATTCTTCAAAACCTGCTAAATGCTGCTGGGCATAGAGTCAAAAAGACATCTGCAGTTTTCTGGTGTCATGTTCAGAAATTTTCCACTAAAGTTTGCAACGCAAGTAAAAACCCTGCCATATATATTCGTTCCATCCTTTAACTAAAAAAGCCAATGTTAATCAGCACAACATTTCAGCCAGATAGGCAAGAATTAATTAGTAATAAGTAAACTAATTATTTGGTCCACAGGGAGAGCTACAGTATAATACATGGCATATGTTATCTTAATACTTTTCGCCACCACTATACAGGCTGTTCCCGGTTTTTTTTATTTATTTCCGCAGATATAAACGGGATGTGGTTCTACTTCCAGTTCAATCACGAAAGAAGCTCTGCAGGGCACCATGTATTAACTATGTACAATATTTCCTGTGTGTAGGTCAATGTATAAAAAGTCTGGTATATTTTATGTGTGTGCATGCAAGGGTGCGGGAGACGGCCTTACTGGTTTCAATGAATCAGTCCGGAATCACAATGATAGAAAATGTCTGACCTGTAAAGCTGTCCTGATAGTGAATAGTCCTACGAGTTCACAGTCCTATATAGTGGAAAACAGCTCTGCGATTTAAAGGTGTAGAGACAACAGTGTTACATTTGTGTGAGATTAATTTCCTTTTTTTTTTGGCTACATGATGGCAGTGTGGGGAAAGGGGACAGATTTGCGCAAGTGGATTGATATGCTTTACATTGTATATTCGTGTCAAAGGCGTATAAGACTCACTTTGTCGGACTTAAGAACAAATCAGACTTACGAACGTGCTTTAGAAATGGAACTTGTTCATAAATCAGGAAATACCTGTTTAGCTAACTATACTTTTTTATACATTTAGATAATTGTTTTGTCATTAACATGGCACATAATCTCTTTTTGCTTTACTGTAGATTACGTTGAAGCACTGTATAATAAAGTGTGATATTATGTTCCCCGATCTGTGTTTAAGTGCCTGTCAGGAAGTTCAGATGGCACAATCCGACTGTGGTCACTGGGACAGCAGAGGTGTATAGCCACGTACCGTGTCCATGATGAGGGAGTATGGGCGCTGCAGGTAAACGAAGCCTTTACCCATGTCTACTCTGGAGGCCGGGATCGAAAGATTTACTGCACGGACCTGCGCAATCCAGACATACGTGTACTCATTTGTGAAGAGAAAGCCCCTGTGCTTAAGGTAAGGGAGATATGAAAGGGTGGGGAAAACTAGGAGACTGTGTACTTTTTCTGGAGCGTCTGTGGTTATTTTTACTTTACACCTCAGTCTTTGTAATACCATGTTTTTAGCGAGACACAAATCCAAAGTAAAGAGTGTTATTTAGGTCAGATACATTACCTACAATTATTGCCACCCTTGATTAAGATGAGTTTAATAAAAGGTTATAGACGATGTCTTTGTGGTTAATAAGTTTAATCGTAGATTAAAAGTTTTAAAGAAACCTAAACTTCAAGAGAAGTAAATTAATTATAAGGAAATATTTAAAATGACCCAATACTGTATATTGTTTTAACAGAACCGTTTGTCACAATTTATGGCTTACCTAGAACTTTTTTTAAATAAAGCCTAACTGAAACATGTTCGTATTTATATTTAGCTATTTATAATGTGCACCTGAGTGTTTTCACACTCTTAAACAGTCACCCATGACTTCCTGTTTCACTGGGGTATAAATATGAGGTGACACACAGGCCAGATTCCCTTAGTCAATGGCGGTAAAATTAGCTACACCTGAAAATGTCCATATTCATATTTAGGGAAGTCATTAAGTAGTTAAGAAAACAGAGCTTTAATGAACTTCCTTAAAAATTGACACAAGTGTACTTCATTCCCACACACACACACACACACACACAAACACACATACACAGTGAGGGGGATGATTAGACAGGCAAAAACTTCTCCGGCAATCACAGTTGGATATTTGCAGAAGATTGCAGCATTTTGTGGTCCCAAAGAATACAAACTACTCTTGGGTACCAACTTCATATCAAAACACTTTCTTTTATCTAACTAAATATGTAAGTACCTGGAGGTTGCTAGATGCAATTGAAGCTTTCACCGGAACTGGGTTCTGTAGTTGCATAAGATAAAAAAAAAAAGAAGGATGTTATACAGAATAGAATATGATCGTCACTGTTGGAGGACCTGAGATGCTCTGAGGATGTTTTTCCTCCAAATGCCCTGTAAACCTTATTAGAATACACATCATCATGGACTCCATTAAGCACTGGAGGAGTTTAAATGAAAATAAGGCCATTACCAACATCATACAAAAGAAAGGTCCATATGAAGCAGGGCAGAGGTTGTGTACTGAGGAGTGCTCTCAGGTTCCTTGCTGCATATTCTCTATGGTAGGGAATAGGTTGTGTAAAGTACTAAATGCATGGTTCCATTTACTTTTTTTATTAATAAGCGGTTTTGTTAATGATATTAATTTCATTTAAGCATACGTCCTTCAATTAAAGGTTAGATTTCTCTCATGGTTTCATTGTGCCTTTAAGAATTTTTTCATTTTGTATACAAAATTTAAATCAAATTTTACTTACTTGATGTCGGTATATAGGTTTTCCACTGTCCTGTTTTCCACTGTCCTGAAAGCACAGTGACCTTAACACTGTAACAGGCTGCACTGATATATATATACTGTACAAAGACAAGTGCTAAAACAATAAATACAGGTGTGGAGAGAGAATTGTTTAGAGTGTAGTTTAAAGAACTGTCCCTACGTGCAAAGAAAGTAAAATTGCTGAATGTATATTTGGCCTTGGGCAGATGGAGCTGGACAGGTCAGCGGACCCACCGTCGGCCATCTGGGTCTCCACCACAAAGTCCACTGTTAACAAATGGGTAAGCACAGCTGCCTTCTACAGTGACGTGAATAAAGATGCCACCTGCCCCAGCTGTTCCTGACACATCATATAGACTCGTCCTCCTAAACTTTAATCATCCTTTTGTCTTTTATTTTACTTTAAAAGTTCCACTTGTTTCAATATTATCCCTTGTGTAAATAATGTTTTGTTGTAAATTAAGCACTGAATTCGAATCATATACCACTGTAGATGTAATGTATTGACTGACTTACAACCACATACATGTACACGATGCCTCAGTAGTTCACACTGTCACCATCTAAGCATTTCCCGTAATTGAAATCTTAAATACTTTTTTTTTTTTAAATACTTAAAATCTTAGAGCTCACGCTTCTGCATAATAACGTCTTTGTAAGATCTGAGCCTTGAGCCTTCGAGCCTCAATTTTCATTTAATCTCTTTTACCCTGCAGTCTCTAAAGGGCATCCACAATTTCCGAGCATCTGGCGATTACGACAATGACTGCAGCACTCCCTTGACACCGCTGTGCACACAGCCGGATCAGGTTATTAAAGGTACACAACTTGGTGCACACTGCTCTATGCGTTTGTATACTTTACATATAGTTTTTAAGTACTAATGGTTCTGCATTTAGTACAATACATAGGTTCTCTTTTGCCATATCTCAGCCAGTAGTTTAAAATCTATTAACTATTAACTGAAAATCAATGTCTAGTTTATAACCAAGCTTTATTTATAATTATCAACCATTTGTGCAGGTGCTAATAATCTTTCAACCAAACTTTGAGGAAGTACATTTCTTTATTAAACATGCGTTTATTTCTGATATCCCCACCATAAAGTATTTTAAGTAGTAATCTGATGCTTTATAGTTCTGAAATAGTATCCATAAATTTTACATAATTTTCCAGTTGCTTATGGTTTCAGAATGGCAGCACACACTTGAAGTACCTTAATGTGTCCTCTAGGTGGAGCCAGTATAATCCAGTGCCACATTTTGAACGACAAGAGACATATACTCACCAAAGACACCAACAACAACATAGCATACTGGGATGTCTTAAAGGTATGACCGGTTCCATTTTAAAAAAAAATATATGTATTTCGTTTCCAAACTTTGTCACCGTGTCATTCTTACTTATCTGTACCTTTTATTCAGGCATGCAAAGTTGAAGATTTGGGAAAGATAGAGTTTGATGAGGAGATCAAGAAGCAGTTTAAGATGGTTTATGTGCCTAACTGGTTTTCTGTGGATCTTAAAACGGGGGTGAGCAAAAAAAAAAAAAACTCTACATAATAATGTTAATGTCATACAAAACAATAGCCTAGAATTATGTCCAGGATTCCAGTTTTTAATGATGGTGTGTTTTGCTTTGGTAATTTCATTATGTTTGATGCTCTATAGATGCTGACCATTACACTCGATGAGAGCGATTGCTTTGCTGCTTGGGTCTCGGCCAAGGATGCTGGATTTACCAGTCCAGATGGCTCAGACCCAAAACGTGAGTGTAACAGTATGTGTGACTCATCATCATTATCATCTGAGAAACACACGGGTCAAATGTGTAAAAGTACTTGCTTGTGTTTTCTGTTCCTGGGGAAAACAGTAAGTCTAACTTCCAGGTGACACTTCCAGTGTGTCTGTCCAGAACCTTTCACCAGTCCCACTCGTCTGAGTAATTGCTAAAACGTGTGTCAGGGTTTTCTTATACTTACTGTAGGACCTAAAACTGATAGCATTAGTTTTAATGTACACACCTACTCACTAACTCACTCACTCATTCTCTATAGCGCTGATCCTGGAAGGCCAGGAGGCTATCCCAGGGGACTCGGGGCGTTAGGCGGGGTAGATCATGTACAGGGTGCCAAACCATTGCTTACACACTCGTACACTGTGGGCACTTTGGAAACGGAAAAACCACAAAGTGCATGCAAACTCCACACACACGGACCTGAGGCGGGCAGACCTCGGCCACCCTTAATGTACACACATTTAAAAAAAAATTAAAAATCAACAAGATAACATTTCTAATCGTTTTGAAAGATGGTTTCAGTAAAAGCAAGATTGGTTTTCTTGCTTTTACTAAAAAAAGTAAACTTTTAGATTTTTAAAGGTTCCATTTGATGTGAATGTTTTTGTGGAATAGCAATTAAAAGTTGTTGTTGTATGTGTGTTGTAGTGAATCTGGGTGGACTACTGCTCCAAGCCCTGTTGGAATATTGGCCCAGGACGCACAGCAGTCCAATGGATGAGGAAACTGAGCTGAACCATGGTATGAAGTTCTGTTAGGAAATTATTGTCTGATCCACAGAAATAAATAATTTTGTGAGATTTTTAATTTTAAAGATTTCTTTCTTTATATAGAATCATGTTAAGTAAAAAAAATTTGTCGCTTTAGTGAATGGTGAGCATGAGAACAGGATACAGAAAGGAAACGGATATTTCCAAGTTCCACCACACACTCCAGTCATTTTCGGTGAAGCAGGCGGAAGGACACTGTTCAGGTCTGTTTCTTAGAATGTGTGCAGGGTTGTTTGTGGTCGTGCTGGACAAACAGGGATCCGCATGCATGATGTGTATCCGTGTGTGCAGGTTGCTCTGTCGAGACTCTGGAGGCGAGACTGAATCCATGCTGCTCAATGAAACTGTTCCACAGTGGGTGATTGACATTACAGTGGATGTGAGTGCTTAAGAATCCCCAGTGCCAATCCCGCCTCTCGTCTAAATGTCATTTAATCAATATGATTTAGACTGCTCAGAGTGTAAGATTATGCAAGTGGAGGTTTTTACTGATGCCGTGTAAATAGATTTGTCAGTTATAAAGACATATTTTTTTTTAAAAAACAGCACATCAAAAGATATCTTTTGTTCTGAAGTCTTTATTCTGCTATGTTTTCTTTTTACAGAAAAACATGCCAAAATTCAACAAAATCCCCTTTTACCTCCAGCCCCATTCTTCATCAGGTGCCAAGACGTTGAAGAAGTAGGTTATTATTATTATAGGTGGAAATTGTAGAACAACTTGTACATTTATTCAGGTTTTACAGTATTATAGCACTGGTGTCTGGGTTCCTTACCATTTGACCAATTTGGATCCTAATCTCTAAATCTTTGTGTTTAAAAAACCATTTCATTGTCCAATCTCAGATTATAATTCTAAACTAGACTTTAAATGAGTTCTTTACTATCCCTGATATTTTGTTCACTTGTTTTTAACTTTTTTTTTTTTCTCTTCTGTAAAACAATAAATAGCAGAATGTTGATGTCCTCATGTTCCCAGCAGTGGACAAAGAAAGAAAAACATTAATTTGTACAGAGTTCCTACTGAGTCTGTCCCAGGCCCAGATATACCCGTATCTAACCTGAGTTAGATATACACTTAGCATTCACAGTCTGCTATGTGTTCTTAAAATCTGTTGGACCTGTCCTTATGTCATAATAAATGCAAAGCCCAAGGTTGAGAATATAAAATGTTATGGCTGCTTGGTGAATAATGAGTCGGTAATTAGTTTTTTTTGTACAGTATATTCTGTAAATAATACAGTTCTATATTATTTTGTCTTATAGTCTAAGTAAAAAAAAAACAAACAAAAAAACAGACGTTATACAACAAGAATTTTGATTGCTTTCGTTTTAATTATCAAACCATCTTGTCTGACCTGTGTGGGATGGTAGTGTCTAGCTTACTGCATTTTCTCTAACATTTAAAGCACCCAACAGATCAGACAATAGGATAATTTAAAATAAAAGTTCATTAAAGTGCCTTGAAAACAATATTTCAACATAGCTGTAATGTCTACACGATCTCTTGTCTCTGTGTTTTAGAGATCGTCTATCCGCTAGCGACATGCTCCAGGTGAGAAAAGTAATGGAGCACGTTTATGAGAAGATCATTAACCTGGACAGCGAGTCCCAGACGAGTGGGTCGGCTGGAGAGAAGCCAAGTGAGCAGAAAGAGGAGGAGGACATGGCAGTGCTAGCTGAGGAGAAAATCGAGTTGCTCTGTCAGGACCAGGTAAAGTCCTGCATTGCTCACAGGTTCATCCAAATTGGGGGGGGGGACCTGATATCAGGTACAGATCTGAAGACTGCCTCAGGACTCCATTATCTCTGTTCCTTCTCAATTAATATAACCCTCATTCTATTTCTCTGTAATAATTATCCTTATCTCTTTTCTTTCGATGACCCTTGTAGTAGATTTTTTTGTCCTGTTTAACATTATCATTTACACTCTCATCCTGTGATTAGGAGTTTTTTTTATGATTTACAAGCATGTCATAAAGTTCATTTTCCCCTCTTTCAATTCTGTGTGTTTCACCACATCTACGTGTTTTTATGGAAAAATATAAAAAGAAAGGGTTTTGGTATTAAGCAAATACCAGGTTTTGGTATTAGGCAAATGCACAATCTCAAATTATATAACATAACTTTTTCCATTATTTATTTATTGAACAAAAATGAAGCCAATAAGGAAAATAAATACGTGGGCAATAATAAGGAAAATCGCACATGGGCATGATTCAATAGATTGTAGATCCAATTTTAGCAGTAATAACTTCAAGTCGTTGTTTTTTACAGTATGACTGTATCAGTCTCTCACATGGAATTGTGATCTGTTCGTTTTTATAACGTTGCTTCAGTTCATTGAGGTTTTCGGGAAATCGCTAATGTACAGCTCTCTTAAGGTCCTGCCACAGCATTCCAGTTGGATTGAGATCTCAGTGTACCCAAAGTCATATTTTTATTTATTTATATACTTCATTTTTATGATCTTGATTGTACAAAAAACCTCCTCAAGCTAAATTCAAAAGCTGATGCTTAAATAAGAGCTATTGAGTACTGCAATGATGCGATTAATCATTTTAATTATTGCTAGATGGATTGATTATCAAAATAACCATTAGTTGTAACCCTACTTTAAGACAATTGCTTATGACATGATACATGTCTTTGCCTCTTGGCATTGTGTTACACCTAAATGCAAACTGCTAAACATTCTGCTTTTAAGAGGTCTGCCTGATCAATTAATCAAGGGCTGATGATTAGCAGCACCACGCTTCAACTTACCCACAGTAAGGGCGTACTTAGTATTGCCCTTCTTTTTTCTTTTTGCCTTTTAAAAATTGTGCAAAACGTTATATGCTGTTCGTCTGAGGTTATATTTGTCTGATATTAAGACGAACTATGATCAAATGATTTTTTATGTTTTGCACAAAAACGGATTGAATTAAACAAGGGGTTACTAACTTTTACACCTGACAGTATGTTATCCTCCTCTGAATCATGAAATTTTAAGACACGTCATGATTTTTTAAATAATTTTTTTCCTTACCTCTAACCTGGATTCACTGCTCTGTTTTTCCTCTGAAAGGTTCTGGATCCCAACATGGATCTGCGAACAGTAAAGCATTTCATTTGGAAGAGTGGTGGAGACCTAACCCTTCACTACAAACAGAAATCGACGTAAGAAAGCGACCTTAACGCTACACATCTGTCCACATTTCCTGTTCCAAACCCTGTCATGGACTTTCAGACTCATGCTCCCTGTGATCTGACATGTAGTACTCCAGTACTAGTCTGACACACACGAAATACACTTTCACCTGTGAATTCACACCAGATCTCCACAGTGAGAGTAAAGTGGATCTGGAGGTGTCAGGTTTGAGGTAAGAACAGGAAAACACTGGGAAACGAGATCTACTGTGAACAGTCAGCTGACAAATCGAAAGGGTAGTGTGACTGTCTATTCTGAAACTTGAGATTATTATTTAATTGCCATCTGTTTCATGTGTGTCATAAGTTTTATTACATGTTCTTTTTTTGGAGTTTGTTTACTTTGATACTTGATAAAACTGAACATATTGTACAACACGTGATGCGAAACACCACATATTTTTGCTCTCCTTCCTTTATACATTCCATGGATGTTGATTAGCTAGAACTATTTCAATCCTTATGTTAGAGAGAAATGCAAAATCTAAATAAACTAATAATAATCTGGGCCTGATTTTAAACCATTAAACATTTTGTTAAAAGTGAAAGATTGCTACTATCGAAATTTAATGTCCTTTAGTCCAGATGTGTCTGGGGTTTTATCAATCTTGTTAATCCCCTTCTTCATTAAAAACAAACAAACAAAACAGTCATGAATCACTCAATAATGCTGTGCTGTATTCGTTGACGCCATCATTCTGTACATAGATTGTAATTATTTTATAGCCAGTTTTACCCTCTGATTTGCTTTTAATTACCTTTTTTCTTTTTTTTTTTAAATGTAATCATGTTATCTTCAAAAAGGTGCTTTTTGTGTGATCTTTGAGAAATATGACACAAGAGTCGGAAAGAAAGGCTCGTAAGTTTCTCTTATGATCCAGTCGCTGCTAGCACTCTGTTAAACCACAAGAGGGCAGAGAACTACTGTAAAGACTTAAGAAAACAGTGAAAGTATAATGAATCATCAATAAAGGATATCGGGGTGGCTGATGTATTTATGCAAAATAGATTGGGCTTTGCAAACTGTCAAAGCTTAGGTTGCACAATGTTATAAAAATGCATTCTATATTTGGTTTTAGTCTGAAAGAATAAATAAAGAAAGCAAAAAAAGTGTACTTTGTAATGGGAATTTCCTTAAAGCCCTGTCTCGGTGACCACTATGCTTCTTTTTATGTTGTTTATATTATTATTTGAGTATTCGTCATTATTTTTATTGCCTTTATTTCATGCCTGTCTGTCTAGATACTGTACACTGCACATGTGTTAGGTGCATGCAAAGAAAGGCTGTAAAGCAAAGATGCTTTCAAAAATAATCAAAAACAGCAGCAGTTTCAGGTATCAGTTTTGCAGTTTTATAAGGAAATTGGCTAGAAGGCTGGTTTACTGAGCATCTTGATTTGTTACACCTTAGCAGCCCTCAATTTGTTTTTGATTAAAAAGTGGTCGGTTTCTTTATTTACATGCAAACATATATTATTTATGATGAAACGCATGCAACAAAATGTGTTATACCTTTTGAGCCAATAAGATTTAGCTTATTACATATTTCAAAAATCAAGGTGCCTGAGACATTTGCACAGTATTGTATATGGAGCCTTAGTATAAATTTGTTGTTGATGTTGATGATGATGATGATTATTATTTTCATTAAACGGTAGAACAGTAGTAGATCAGTTAATTTTAAGTATTTAAGCCTGAATACTGCATTTTTTAGCTTTTTTAGCTCTTGGTTAACAACATGACAGAGATAAATCACTGTTTTGCAGTGAGTGATCGATTAGTTGGCCTGTGAGCTGCAGGTGTTTACTGCTGTTACCAAGAGACCAAAAAGTTCTCCTGGCTCAGGGCTGATCTCAGACTATGCTCAGACCTTCAGAAACGCATTTAAGTAAACTTGACGAACATTTGCACTAACCAAGGACAAGACAATCATGGCAGAATCTGATCCGACTTGTTTAGTAAGTCGAAACAGTCATTTGTTTTTCAGTCTGAATGTCCACCCGGGTTATTAGGTTGTTACTTAATCCGAGGTGGGTGTGTTTGCACTTCAGGCCTCTCTGATCTACCTTCTGAGGGAAAGATTCTACAGGCAGGTAATAAATACTTCTCTGCACTACCTGAGGTTGTACCCAAACGACCCTGTGCTTCTGTTCTTCAAAGCTTTTGCAACTCTGAATGAAGGTAATGTACTAGACCAGTACATATCAAGACCCAGGATGATTTGATGATTTGACCCAGTTTAATGGGGCAGTATGATTAACGTGATGATGGTTAACCTGTCGTATGCTTAAGGACGCTTTCAGGAGGCTGTGAGAGAGCTGAACCCTCTCAGAGACAATCCTCAGGTGTGTCTGTGCGCAGTGATGGCCCTGCTGTGGGCGCACAGGCAGGCTGAGAGCACAGGTAAACAGTCCCTGAGCTAAATATCACACTCCAAATGGTTGTTGGGATTTATTCTGCACAGTAATGAGGCATGAATGCATAGGATATACACTGCTGATGAAAAGTTTTCAGACCCTTTTAAGATTTTCACATTTTTTCATGTTTCACAATAATTTTAAAATGTATTCAAAAATTTAATTTTCCCATCATTCTACACACATTGACGAAGTAAAAACAGGTGTTTATAGTTTTCTATTTATTTAAAAAAAATACTGAAATCTCCCATTAATTGTAGACATATAAGTATTCAAACCCTTTGTGTTAAGACACTTGCAGCAACTGAGCTTTGGTTCATCCTACACCTATCAATCATCCTTGGGATGTATTTGGAGGTAATTAGGAAAGACGTGCACCTGTCTCACAATGTATGGATACTATATAATGTCTTACAATAAATTATGCATGTCAGAGTAAAAATAAATCCATGAGGCTGAGAAATATCCGTAGACTAAATGTCACATGACAGCTGGCTGGAAGTTTGCCCAAACCACCTGAATGGCTCTCAGACCATGAAAAAACAAAACCCTCTGGCTTGATGACACAAAGATTAAACTATTTGGAAATGATACAATCAGGCACTGCACATCACCTTATTAAAACCATCCCTATAGTCAAACACGGGGGTGGTAGCATCAAATTCAAATCAAATTCAAATTTTATTTGTCACATACACAGTCAAAAGAAATTGTAAAAGAAATACAATAGAAAATAAATTTAGCTAGGATAAGAATAATATATCTGTAGAAAACAAAAATATACAATATAAGAAAAACAAAAAATCTTAGATGTACAAATATGAAAAAGAGAAGATTCTGTACAATATAGAAATTTAAGTGTAAATACATGCTGTGGAGGATGTTTTTCTGCGACTAGTTAGTATAAAGGGGGAAATTAATGCAGGAAAATATAAAGAGCTATCATGAATGAAAACTTTCTCTAGAGTGCTCAGGTGCTGAAAAAGTTGTGGCAACACTTGTAGTATTATTTACATGCAGGATTGAGGCTGTCATTTCTGCCAAAAGGGCTTTGAGTATTCAGTGTCTGAATACTTATTTAGGATATTTCAGTCTTTATTTTCTAATAAATTAACCATAAAAAATATAAACACCTGTTTTTTTTCTCATTATGGAGTAGTGCGCGAATAATAATAATAATAAGGGGGAAATAAGATTTTAATAAATTTTGCAATGGGTTTAATACATAACAAAATATAAATAATATATACATATAAATATAAATACACTTCCAGCTGCCTAACACTCAGTATGTCTGCTCAACAATTCCTGCTATATATATATATATATATATATATATATACACACACACACTGTGTACACACACACAAAGTTTATTTATATATTTGCATTCATGTCAATCAACTGATAGATGAGTTAGAAGATAGAAGGATAGAGTACATAGATGTACAGTTTATTAGTTTTTATATGTATATATGGTTAAAAAAAGCATTGGATTTACCTTTTGAATAATAATTATGAATAATTTTTAGGTTTGCTATTGTTATTAATACAGTTTTGTTCACAACACAATATTTACAACGTATTTAACTATTTAACTTTTTAACACCATAGCGATTAAAAGAAAAGTTGTACAAAAATATTAATTTTTATATATTTTTTTGTCAAAACTTGATGGTTATTTCATTTTGCTGTCAAACTGTTCATATACTTTTTGTCAAGAATATTACTTTTGTCTTAGACAATTTCACATTATTTTTAGCAACGAGAAATATTTTATTTGAATATATATCCTAATATATTTAATTGTCTATTTACAATATGGTATCCCTATGTTTAAACAATCTTTTCATTTTTTTAAAATCATCTGCCAGTTTAAAAGTGAGATTTATTTGTTAAATTTAGTTTTTTTTGTTTTAGTTTTTTTACAAATAATTCTATTACTATTTTTTTTATGGATCAAGCACTCCCTAGCTGTTAATCCCGTAGTTAATTTGTGTAAACAAAACAATTTCTAAAAGAGTGGTACATTGCATGTCTCTCTGTGCGTTTGTGAGATGGAGAGGCAGTGTCTGAGCTGGAGTCCTCTTTAAAGAGAGCCAAGAGGACAGCTGGGGTAAAGGCTCTTTACTACGTCGCACTGCTCTACTGGATCCTGGGGAGAAATCAAAAAGCCAGAGAGTACATAGACAAGATGCTCAAATTATCAAACGGATCTTTAGAGGTTTGTTTGGTTTATTGTGAACCATTGATGTTAAACAAGCACCTAAACTGGAAGCTGCGATTCTGTAGTTTAGAAAGTTTAATTTTATTTAAATATGTAATACTGTGCAAAAGTTCATAGACACATGCGTATAAATGCTGTGGAGCAAGGATGTCATAAAAAAGAAAAAAAAACTTATAAATTAATGAAACAAAGTCATTTTCTATCAAGTTTTATTAATTACTTAATTCCTGTTTTGCAATTTAGCATGATTTTTTTCATAAATATGTACAGAGACACTAATGTATGTGTTAATAGGGCTCTGTTCTTAAGTCATGGATTCTCCTGACCTCAGAGAATGATGCAGAACGATCTCAGGCTTCTCGGTATTTTGACAGCGGCATTTCTGACTCAAAAAACGTGTTTGGATTGATGGGAAAGGTACATAATTGTAAATTCTACATGAGAATCACTATTACCGCTCAGTAAGACAAACATTTACAAACAAAGTAACCCTAATGTGGGTTTAAATTCTTGCTTTGCTAATAGGTGGAATTTTTCATGGCGAGACAGAAGGAGACCTATGCTCTGAATATCATCAATCAGATCATAGTTTCCTATCCTGACTTTATTCCAGCGCTGGTTCTCAAGATGAACATATTTATGGCTCTACGTAACTGGGAACACACAGCTGAGGTGGCTGAGAGGTAGGCCTTCTATCAGTTTGGATCCATTTATTAGAGATTAAATGTGATTTAATCATGTTTTCTTTTCATCTGGTGAACAGGATCCTGAAGCTAGATGCACATAACGTTAAAGCACTTCAGATGCTAAGCATCATCTCTGCAGCAAAAGATGGTGATATAGAGAAGGTAGTTGATGAACAGTATGTTTAAAGTTTAAAGCTACCAACCAGAGTTTTGGGATATTAAATAACACTGGTAGCATTTATATTATTAATAAAAAAATAGTTAAAGTTAAACCCTTTGAGGCCAGTTTTAGTCTTTCATCAATATCCTCAGCATTAGATTTTTTATATCTGTGTTGCAGGTGAAAGAATATCTTCAGTTACTTCTGCATGCAGTTGAGGTCATGGAGCCCAGCACTCCAAGTCTTCATATGGAGGTCACCATGCCCATTAGTAGACTGGTGAGACATCTGTTTCATTTATCAAAGGGACTGGAGCATGCATATATAGTGCTCTATTAGGGAAGAACATTAAAAATTTAAATACACTGAGCAGTGGGATATTTCTTTGTTGTGGTTATGGCTCTGTTCACCATTGAAGTGCAATAGAACACGGGGTCCGCACACTTATGTTCTTCATTTCTCGTTAAACTTACTTATTACTATTTTAAAAATATATTTTTAAAACACTTTTTCCTATGGTGAGTCTACTGGATAGAAAGGCTAGATATTACACTATTGTAGCTGAAGTAGTACTTACTGGTACGTAGTTTGGATTTATAATAACAACCATGATGAAACACAAACCTAGGTACAGTAGTAACTTTAAAAAAAATGTTTTTCATTTTTATTATTTTTTTAACATTTGTTTTTGGCTTATTAGTTAGTCCTAGCCCTGGTCAAAAATATTTAAAATACCTCTGATTTTGCTTCAATAGGAGGCTCAGCCGTACAGTATGTCTGCCATTCGAACATAAAACCTGTCTTTTTTTAACTGACAGGTTTTATGTTCTGACTCTATAAGGCATTTGATACTTCATTAAGAAATGCGATTGTGTAATTGTGCTCTCATCATGTATAGCAATTACTGTATTTGCAAATCCTTTATTAAAATTTTAATATTTGTCTAGATGATGACATCGGATTTGAAATTTGATTCTTTTGTTTATAAACTTCAATGGGCTGATTAAACAGTTATGAACATTCAGCATTTCTTACAAAAAAAAAACTTTTGAGCTGTTGTCGTGCTTTAGTTTATCATCTTGCTGCAAAACCAGAAATCTGATTCTGTGTAATATGATCATAAAGTACTGTGTTACTGTTTGTATATATTGTAACTTTCTATATAGTAAACTTTGGCTTGTAAGCTTTTTCTTTAATTCTTTATCATTCCATTCTTCTTTTTTACATATTAATCTTCATCCCTATCGTTTTATTTTTAAGCACAAAAATTACACTCTTTTAGACTTCATACTGTATTTGAATTCTACGTTAATATATAACTGCTGCTAGCCAATGACTTATGACCCCCTATAGCCTGTACTGTATACTGTATATAATATGTTGGACTCACATTAAGGACTTACTCATTTCTTTTTTTTCAACAGTGTGGACACAATAAAGATGTTGTCCAGATGCTGATGTCGTTTTTGCAGAAATGTGTGTCCAAAGCACCAGATGATCCTGCCATAATCTCTGAGCTCAGTTACCTTCTCACTCTCCAACACAAGTACAAAGAGGCCCACAAATGGTACAATAAAGCTCTGAATATTGACTCAGACAGTGTGGCTGGTATAACAGGTATTACAGTATATCTCCACAGTTAAAGTTTTTTAGATAATGCGCGTGTGTAATAGCTTTGTTGCTGTAGTACTGTAGCTTCTTTTTTTCCTGTTTTTCTGTTCGTGTATTCAGGTATGATCAGGTGTGAGCTAATGGCAGGACGGGTGGAGAAGGCAGCAGAGCAGCTGGAGTTTTTCCATGCATCAATAGGAGGCTCAGCAGTATGTCTGCCCTTTGAACATAAAACCTGTTACTAACATTTGTTAAAACTGACTTTATGAGGCATTTTGTAATTAATTGAGCAATGTGATGATTTATAATAGTACATGGATGTCCTTATTTGGCAGGAAATCATACTTTTACAAGCCATTCTGGCCACAAAGAGAGGAGCCGCTCAGGACAGTGTGATGGCTTTGCTGAAGGAGGCCACAGAGCTCCATTTTCAGACTCTTCAAGGACTGTCTTATGGAGTGGACTACCTACAGAGACTCAACCTCAGCTTCCTCCTCGATGTCGTCAGCATGCACCTTGCCAGAAGTCAGGTGATTCTCTGTCTCTTCTTACTTTTTTTCAAGCGCATTTGGGATTTGTACATCTTATTATTTAAAAACAAAGTGCATTTTTAATAAAATGTGGCTATATCCAGTACTTGAGACACTGGATCAGAGTGTATAGCCTCAAACATTGTGAAGCATATAGCTGATTACACATGTGAAATGCTGCGTAATTCTTTATTTATACGTTGGGATCCCAAACTAATGAGCTACAACATTTAAGTGCAACATAATTAATTCCCTTTCTTAACTTCCTCACCATGAAATGTTCAATGACACATTATTTTGAGTAAGTGCACAGCTATAAAATAGTAATAAAATAAATAAATATCAAAATGGTCCCCATGGCAACACAGTGCGAGTATATTCTTTTTTTCTAGAGGGAGGGAGGGAGGCAGGGAGGGAGGCTGGTACCCACAGGTACTATAGGGGGCCAGTTGAGTGGACTTTAAAGGTTCTTTTTCGTTTAATTTAATGAGCACTTTCCATATTTCAAATGAATATTTTAGATAACATTCAGTAATAATGTTATTCTCCGAAATAAAATACTTTGTGATGTGTGTAGGATATGCCACATGATGTTGGTCAATCCTGTCCATTTGGACTGAAGCACGCCTGTATGATTCTAGAGGCAGTAATTAAAGCCGCTCCCCGAGTGTTATCCAGCTGCTATTACATGGCACATGTCAAATTCCTTACAGGTATGTCTTTATAGTTTAAAATGCACCGCTGCCCGGCCTAAATAAACCAAGTTACAATGTTGAATATGCTGTATAATAACATCATTCTCTGTCCTGGTTTTTTATTTACATATAAATGGAATATAAATGAACAACTCACCCTTGTATTTAAAGGAGATCAAGCAGCTGCTCAACACTTTCTGAACCTCTGTATGGAGAAAGATCCCTCTATGCCCGAGATCCACCTACTGCAGGCCAAACTTCACCTTTTTGCAGGAGAGTATAGCAAGTGTCTTAGCAGTTTAGAGTTGGGGGTCAGCTATAACTTTGAAGTGAGTCAGAGGGCTCCTTTTTTTCCACTACATTTAGTACGTTTTTTCCATTTCAATAACTTTTGACTAAAAGACCAAGGTGAGTCAAAGATTATCCATACTCTGGCAGTAGAATCCATCTTGATTAACTCTTAGAAAAACAATTACATCATTTTTCTTGCTTTTCAATACATTTTGTCCACCCTTCAACAAGCTTTTGTATTCCCTCATTACAAATTGTTTTAGGCTCAGCTGCGAAACATGAATGCATCGCTACATTATGTTCCTCAATCTTCGTCCTCGTAGGGCTGCGTTCAGGGGACCAAACAGGTAAAGGAAGATCAGTACTATAGGGAGGATGCTTTAACACCTCAAAACAAAGTTTTTATAGGATATCAACAGGGTGGGTAAAAGTGTGCGAACAACACCCTTGGATAGCAGTTCTCCACATTTAATCCGAACGGCACAGCAGTGACTGGGGAGACAGTAGCCTTGAATGAAATAAGACAGTGACCGCTGATGAGACAGGCGTTTTAATATAACCAGAGTGCAGATAATTTTTTATTCACCCGTGTACCATATTACAAGGTTTGGTAACTTTGGAGTGTGTATGTGCAATATGTGTGTGTATGTGCAATATGTCTGTATGCGTGTGTGTTTTCAGTTAAGACAGAAGCCACAGTATAATTTGATCAAAGCCAGAGCTCTGAAGAAAGCAGGACAGCTGTCTGAGGCCATCCAGTGTCTCCACATGATGTTTAACATGCCAGGGGTCAAAAAGATTGTTAAGGGACAGGAAAACCTGATCCTGAACAGTGAGTGGGCTTCTCTGTACCTGGAGCTAGCAGATGCCCTGCGACTAAACGGAGACCAGGTAAGTTTTGATGTAAGGCATTTTTGCTGTAGGTTTGTTTTGGAAGGGATCTTCGCCTACACTGTACTGTTTTCCTTTTTTTTTTTTTGCAGCATGAGGCTACAAAAGTTATACAGGATGCAATTTGTCGGTTTAAGGGCACCCCTGAAGAAGTTAGGGTAACACTGGCTAATGTGGACTTGGCTTTAGCTAAGGATAATATTGACACAGCTCTAAATGCACTGGGAAATATAATGCCGGGTGACTCCATCTACATACAAGCCAAGGAGAAGATGGCCTGCATTTATCTTGAAAAACGGAGAGAGAAGAGTCTCTACATAGCATGTTACAGGTGTGAATGCACACTTTACCAAAGATTTATGATACCATTAAATACAGTACCATAATGCCTATAGAACTTAGAATTGAAAGTAATGTAAGTGGTTGGTTAAAGGCCAGTGTACAGTAAAGGTGGGTTAGAGAACTAAGTGTGCAGTGACTGTACATGTAAAACCAATAGCTTACTGCATATGAATTTATTTGGTACAGATCCAAATAGCATGAGGCATAAATATGTATACGTTTGCGTTACATATTTTTTATAAATATTTTTCATATTTGTTAAACTTAAATGATTGAAATTATAAAAAAATATATATATTTAATACTACACAAATATAACCTAAATACAAAATACAGTTTAAGTGATTATTTCATTTATGAAGGGGAAAAAAAGCTGTCCAAACCCAACTGGACCTATGTAAAAAATTAATTGCCCTGAAACCCAATAACTGGTTGTGCCACCCCATGTGCAATATCATGAATGAACTCTGATTAAACAATTTTTTTGGAAGCTGAGTTAGATTTCCCACACCTGTTGCATCAATAAATCACTTAAATAGAATCTGTCTGACAAAGTGAAACACACTAAAAGAGCTCAAAAAGCAACACATCATGCCCCAATCTAAGAAACATTCACATTGACATGTACGTATTAGTCTGGAAATGGTTACAAAGTCATTTTTAAGGCTTTGGTGAGAGTCATTATCAGCAAATAAAAAAAAAAACTTGGAACAGTGGTAAACTTTCCCCGGAGTGGCCAGCCTAACAAAATTACTCCAACAGCACAAGGACTCATCCAGGAGCTTATAAAAGAACCCAGAACAACATCTAAAGAACTGCAGGCTTCTCTCACTCCAGTTAAGGTCAGTGTTCATGATTCAACACTAAGAAAAAGACTCACAATTGGCATTCATGGGAGAGTTCCAAGCAACTGTTGACCAAAAAACCTCACAAAGGCCTGTCTCACATTTGCCAAAAAACATTTTGTTTATCCCCAAGACTTCTGAACAAATATTCCAACCTTTTGGAATGTGTTTGTCCCGGTTATTACATTTAGGGCCTGTTACTTTTTTACATAGAGCCAGACAGGTTTACACAGCTTTTTCCCCTAATAAATGAAATCATCATTCACAAACTGCAATAATACTTTGTGTAATATTAAAAGTTGTTTGACGATCTCTTTTTTTAGCACTATAGCTGAGTAGCTCACACCCTTCTGCTCACTAATATAGAATCTTAACTGCTTAGCTAATGGCCGCTACCAACCATGAATAAATAAATCAAATAAATATACAATCGTTGTTCTAACTGCTGTGTTTCATTACAGTAAATTTCCTAAAAAAAAAAAAAAGCTAAACAAGGTTTATAATTGTTTCAGAGAAATCTGTAAACAGCTACCGGGACCTCACTCTTATGTGTTGCTTGGTGATGCCTTTATGAAGATCCAAGAGGTACTTTTAAATGGAGATATTTTTATTTATAAGAATTTATTATAATAAGTTCCATGGCAAAATAAAACCATGTTTGTTATCTCAGCCAAAAAAAGCTATTGAGGCCTATCAAGAAGGTATAAAAATGGCACCCAATGATGCAACACTTGCCAAGAAAATAGGCCAAGCCTTGGTGAGGACGCACCAGTATGACCAGGCAAGTGACCTTTTTTTTTTTTTTAACCTCCTTTTATTTTGTTAATGCATTTTTATTACTGACGTTTCTACACAGAATGATCAACTCATTGCTCATATATGACCTGATTTGACTTTTATCCTTCAGGCGGTTAAGTACTATGAAAGTGCACTCCAAACAAGCATAAAGGATTCTGTGTGTTTAGAGCTGGCTGAGCTTCTGCTTAAACTTAAGCACTCTGAAAGAGCTGAGAAAATTATACTGAAGGCCTTGGATCATGAAGACAGTAATTCCTTTAAATTATTTATTCCCATCTTATTATTTAAAAAAAACTGAGATGGACTGAGATACTAGTAGACTCTTGTTTTCTCAGGCACTGATCTGAAGACCATGATAAATGATGTCAAATTTTCAAGAATGCTTGTGAAAATTCTGCAGGCCAGAAATGAGCCATGTCTGGAGAAGCTACAACAGGTGAGTGCGTATTTATCTTATTTATAGTACACTATCTACTTTAGTCAAAAGGATGTAGACACCTGACCATCACATGCATAGTACGTGGGCCACCCACCCAGACTGTTCCCACAGTATTTATGTACATGGAAAATATTTCTTCCATCCTGCTGAAATCCTTCTGATTAAAGAGTCCTTCATGAACATTTTTGACCTTTGCGAAGTGGTTCTGCTTGCTGTGATGTATTTAATCTGCCAGAAATTTTAAATAAGAGGAAGTTTTTTTCCCCCACGAGCCTTGAGGTTAGGTTAAGCTTCCTACCTTTTCAGACAAATCCGTCTTCTGCATTATGATTGGTGAAAAAAAATTCAGTCTCATTCATGATGGTTAGAGGTGAAGTAATGAGCCAGTCAGTGCTTCTTCCTCAGACAAAACTATTACTATTATATTTGTAGATTTTGCAATATTTAATCAGATCTTCGTGAAGAAATTGCCACAGTGCCTTTTATGGTATAAATTATCCATTCACTCTTTATGTACTCTAATTTGAGACTATAATTTGGCACCTATTTTATTAACTTATTTTCCTTCCCTGCTTTTACTTGTTGTCAGATCTCTGATGTCCAGAAGAAGATTATGAGACGTTTGCCTTTTGAGCAGCCTGAGAGCACAGATGAGCAGAGGAAAGTGGCAGCAGCTATTTGTTGTGAGCAGGCTCAAGAGTATCACCGGAAATCTGATCTCGAGAGAGTGAAGCAGTGCTTTTCAGAAGCCCAGAGCTACACTCCTGATGACATAGAGGCATGTCGCATACACCTCAATGCTTGTCAGGTTTGAAAGCTGGGAAGGTCAAGGAACTGACAGAACTCCTTCTTTTCTTCCCTGCAGATTCATTTACAGGTGGTCCGGTTTCACTATGAGCAACACCAGCTGGATTATTGTGAAGACCACTGTCTTAAGATATTGAAGCTCAGTAAAAATCATACTAGCACCACTATGGTACTGTCCATATTTGAATGTACATATGTAGTGTAGAGGCTGTTGTTCCAGCTCCATGCAGTCTAACCTTAGATTAAATTGCACGAGTGTGGGCCAAGTATTTAATTCAGGCAGTGAACCTGTAGTGGCCTGAACAGATGCTCCCAATGCTGACATTTTAGTTAGTCATTATTTCCACACATAGGTTTAACACTCTACTTTGTTTTTATACCACATTCAGTGGCTTTATTTTAATAGTGATGCCCATGTTTCTTTACATTTCATATGTCTTAAGCTGTTAGCTGATGTGCTGTTCCTGAGAAACCAAATAGAGGAAGCCCTCGAACTGTACGCAGATATCCTATCCGAACATCCAGGTACTGATTTTTAGAAACCGTCGCTTAGCAGGTATTTTAACATTTAATACACGGCTAAAGATTTGTGGACACTGGAAAATCACACCACTGTTTCCTACAGTATAGGTGTCTAGTGAGGTTTAAGTGCAGGCCAGACTATTTCTCGTACTCTCCAGTCTTAACATAACAGATCTTGACTATGTCCGTGAAGATCTGTTATGCCAAAACTGGAGTAAAAGAAATAGTCTGGCCTGTACTCAAACTTTGCTAAACACCTTCATGATGTCCTGGAATGTTTACATTTACATTTGACAGATGCCCTTATCCAGAGCGAATTACATTTTATCTCATTTTTACATCTAAGCAATAGTGGGTTAAGGGCCTTGATCAATGGCTCAACAGTGGCGACTGAGTGGTGGTGAGGTTTGAACCTGACACCTTCTGATCAGTAGTCCAATGCTTTAACCACTGAGATACCCTCCACTGAGCCCCTGAATATCTAAATATACCCCTGAATATCTGCTGTGCCACAGGCCACCTTGCCCAACGTAAGGATATATCCCTGTAGCTGTGCTTTCCACCAAGTAAGTGAATGGCTCACAAAAGTTCATACAACATGGCAACATTGCTGTTTTTTTTTTTTTGCGACAGATAATTTCCATGCACTGGTGAAATTTCTGCACATGCTACGCTGGGTAGGGAGACTAGATGAAGTCCTGTCCTTCTTTGAGAAATGTGAAGCCTACTCTCCAACTGCAGTTAGAGAAGCAGGTTACAACTATGTCAAAGGCCTCTACTACTGGTTAGTATTTAGCATCTCACTGGTGGAGTCTCTCCTCGAGTGATAACCGTTGTTTTATTAAATTTTCTTGGTCACGCAATAAAGATTCCCAACTATAATGGGTTTACAATTAACAGTTTAACAGACAGGCAAAGATTTTTTTCACTGCATGTTTAGCTTGGCTAAGCAGGTTTTTAAAGTGTTCTCTGTGTTTATCAGGCATGTGCATCGTGTACGGGATGCAATGATGCACCTGAACCAGGCCAGAAGAGATGCAGAATGGGGGGAAGAGGCACTTGAGCTGATGGTGCATATCTGTCTAAACCCAGACAAGAAGATATTTGGCGGAGAGGTGTTTGAGAGCTCAGAGGAAGGCTCAAGGTACAGATGTGATTCAGTAGATTTGCGATACAAAAGCCCTTTAAGAAACTCTGACATTTAGTGTTTAGAAGCTCAAAGTTGTCCATGTTTTGTTAACTTCAATCAATTTTAAGTGGTGCATGTTTTTATACTGTACAAAGAGCTGTAAATGATAATTGGTCATATGGATCCATGTTTAGTGCCATAACAGAGCAAAATACATGATCAGTGTAATGTTCTGAGGATATCTGCAAAGGTTCAGCGTGGTTATTAATGGAATCAAATATAAAATTGGACACATTAAGTGTCTAAGTCCAAATAGTTTTTTTTTTTTTTTTTTTTTAGGAATTAGACATCCAAAAAATTTTCACTGGATATTTTTTCTTAGCGCTGCCTTCTGCCAATAAGCTTTCAGCAGGCGTTTTGCTCAATTAGTAGTGAGCTATCCCATTAATACTTGATAAGTACTGTATGTTTATCTAAAACCACTTTATTGTTTTGTGTAATGGGTAACACCTGGCAGCTATTTGCAAGGAGTGCTGGACATCGCAGCTTGCTACCTGCTGCTATATTTTTATTATATTATATATAATGTATACATTAGTTTGTGTACCAGGTAGCAAGAACATTATTTTCTGCAAAAACATCTGGCAAGGTGTACCCTGCAACAAGATACCAAAAATTTGACAGATGTTTTTGAGTTGTTTTGCCTGACCGCTTCTGGAGAAATGAGTGAGATCTAATAGAGTCAGATTATACAAAGTAGTTTGGAAGTAGTTTTAAAGCAGAAAGTATGTATAAAAGTGATTTTTGTGATTGTCTTAATGTTGATATTTTTAAATATCCACTTTTTTTTTTTTTTTTTACATATTTTGATGAAATTTACATACTAAATGCCCCGATTGTGTCAATACAATTTTCATTTGTATCAAATGAAATGCGCAAATTATATACATTTTTTTGGTAAACATCTTTCTCATTTTTGTCTTAATGGTACTCAAACGTGCCATGTTCTACACTAAAGTTATGTTTAACATGGTACATTTGTAATTGCCTAAAGGGACAAAGATTTTAAAGAATACCTTTAACTAGGTATTATTTATTTCTGGCATTGCTTAATGCAGTGAACCTTGAATAACATTCTCCTAGATTTTTTAAATATTTATGTTTAATATAACATATTATAGTTAATATATTATAGTTATGTAGTTAACATAACTACTGTATTTATCATCAATTTACTGCTTCTTTTTTTAATTTCACAGTTCGAGTGCACCACTTGTCCTTGATGATGAAAAGTTAATGGGAATGAACATAGCCCAGAATCTGCTGAAAGAATTCCGGCCGCACTCTGGACTCAGCCAGGACAAAGCCACAATCCTTTACAATATCTGTTTGATCTACAGCAAGGAGCCGAAACAAATAGAGAAAGCTGTGCATATCCTGACCGACATGATTGAAAAGAAGGTAAAGGAGGTTTGATGACGTACAGTACATTAACAAGTACATTTTGTTTTTTCTAAATTATAATGCAATATTGTCTAATAAACATTATATTACGGCTAATAAGCAACTTGTGAAACTTCCAAAACATAGGTGTGCCAAAATTGTACCATCATCACAGGCACTTGTTGATGCCATGTAGGGGGCACTCGTGGCATTATTAAGCTCATGCAAGTGGAAAGGATCGAAAAAACTTGGTGGCTGTTGCTCATGTGGAAGTGCCTTAACACAGTGGTTGGGAATAGGTCTAGATTCGGCTAAATTGGGGAGAGATTTTGGAAAACACACATTAAAAAAATGAGCATGAAACAAAACAAAATGTGAAAAGGTTGAAAGAGTCTGAAAACTTTTTATTTAAAACTTTTATTTAAACAGCGTTTGGAATCATTCGACAGACCAACAATTTGCAGCCTCCAGATATATTTCTTTGTAGGTTATTTGTTGAATAACCAGTGGCTCAAGTATCAAGCAAATATTTAAACCCATCATAATTTACTAGGGCAAGTCAGTAAAAGTAGAGTATATGTGAGCAAGTGAGTTAATGAGATTTCCCTGTGGCTATAGGTGATGTTGGGGACCTTATTGCTAGTAGTAGCCCAGGCACTGCTGCTGCTCAAACAAGCTCCCAAAGCGAGAAACTTCTTAAAGAGGATCAGCAAGATGCAGTGGACCCCTGGCATCGCTGAAGACTTTGAAAAAAGCTGCCTGCTCCTTGCTGACATGTATATCAAAACAGGAAAATATGTGAATGCTGATAAGCTTCTGGATGATTGTATTCGACACAATAAGGTATGAACCTGCCTTAGTCTTACTTATGATCAGGAAAGTTTCAAAGCGTTTGGTTCATTCAGTGGTCTTACAGTCTTATACTGTAAATATACTGTATAATCTATACTGATGTGTTTGCATTGTACTGATTCAGTCATGCAGCAAGGCATATGAGTATAAAGGCTTCATAATGGAGAATGATCAGAGGTATAAGGATGCTGCTGAGCAATATGAACTGGCCTGGAAATACAGCTCCTGCATAGATCCTGCAGTCGGTAAGGATTTTATCAGAGGACAAAGCTGTGTCACTCATCAGTTAATCTAATATAGTTTAATATTATGGCAAGACTATTGTTATTACATTTTTATAGCTTACATGACATACTAGTGCATTATTAGTTTCAAATTTATCTGCCTATATTAATTACATCACTAAGAGCTAATTGTATTTTCATTACAGGGTACAGACTCGCTTTCAATTATCTTAAGTACAAGAATTACACACAAGCCATTGATGTCTGTCATCAGGTTTGTATAAATCTGAATTTAATGATCATTCTCACTCATTTTCTTTACCGCTTTATCCTGTATTCAGGGTCGCGAGGGCCTGAAGCCTATCACAGGAGGCTTACGGCACGAAGCAGGGTACACCCTGAACAGGGTGCAAAGGCAGGGTGTGCAGGGCACACACACACATACACACACTTACACGATCATTCACACTATAATTTGGGAACGCCAATTAGCTTAACCTACAAGTCTTTGGACTGTGGGAGGAAACCGGAGTACCCGGAGGAAACCCACCCAGCACAAGGAGAGCATGCAAACTCCGTGCACATAGAGATGGGAATCGAGCCTGACCAGGAATCAAACCCAGAGCCTGGAGGTGCAAGGCGACAGTGCTAACCACTACACCACCACGCCGCCGAGTTTAATTGTTGTAATAATTAAATCATTATTAATAATTGTTAATGATTAGAAGCGCTGGCTTAACGCCTGGAGCAACTGCTTTTCAGTTTTTAATCTCCATGCCGATGATACTCACTATATCATAAATTTGATGAGTTAAAGAAAGTAAAGGCTGTGTTTTGTTTTCTCAGGTCCTGCTGGAGCATCCTAATTATCCTCAGATCCAAACTGAAATTCTACACCGGGCCCAGCTCTCTCTGAGACCATAAGAACACAGACATTGCATCAACATAAACACATTTGCAATAACAGGACATGATCTTATTAAACATTTTACATTGAACTTCTTTAGGAGCAAAGTAGACAAGATTAATCGCTTTCGACTTGTACTCTTCCATATGGATATAAGCAAATATGTGACAGATGTACAACCTGCATTTTATTTGCGTATTTTGGATGGCAATTTAAAAATGCAGAACTGCACAGTAACTTATAATCCTGCTTATATTTTCAATGTGATGTCATTAAAATGCTCCCCTGAGTGGAGCCTGGAATGTGCAAAAATATATATTTCGTGTGAATGTTTCATTGTACCTCTAAATGTTTCAAGTTTTCTTTTTTATTTCTTATTTCTTTTGCCACGCTGCTTTCTGCATTACTGTTGGTACAATGTGTGCTTAAAATAAATAAATAAATAGAACAAATCTAGGCCCACCTGCTCCGTTTCACAGCCTTGAGTCTGCATGTTTTTCCAGTAACAACAATGAACACTCCAGAAAGATACCACATATCTTTTACTTTACTTCTTTTTTTTTTTTTATTCCAATCTTAACACAGTGAAATGTAAATAACCCCTGCCTTCACCAGACACCTGGATTTCCATCAGGTATATAAATAGCAGATGCTTCTTGAAGGAAAATCATTGCATTTTTAATCCAGCATGATGCACCTTGCGGTTCTTCTGAGTTGTATTGGTAACATCTGTAGACGTTTGCTGTTTTTATGCTTTCCATATAGAAAAATTGTAGCCTGGTGATATTAATGCACATTAAACAATTAAATGATTGTTCAGTTGGTTGTGCTTTATTACAGTATAATGGCCTTCTGTTTTTTATCTCTGACTGTATCTGTGATGTGCAGGATTCATCTCTGCCTCTGTCCTGCCCCTACCGGCAGTGGACATTGAGGCACAAAATGGGAAGGTTGTAGGTGGGTCCAATGCTCACCCTAATCTATGGAAATGGCAGGTAATTACTGTACATTCGAAAAATTGAATTACTAACCAACATATGACCCATCAGTCATACTCTGAAAGAAAGAGTGTTAAAACAAGCTGACGATATTCTTGAATGTTGTACTATTAATTGTACTGTATACTTACTGTAGTTTTGGCACTGTGTGTTTTGTAGATATCCCTGCAGAATGATCACTGGAACACAGGTGACTTTGCTCACATTTGCGGAGGCACCCTTATTAGCTCGGATTACGTGATGACTGCAGCCCACTGTATCCTCGAGTGAGGCTTTTCGCTTGTCTGTCTAGTACTCCTAAAACATAGCATTTTAAAAGCACAACATATAAGCACAAAATATGTTTACCTCTCCTAGTCTGAATGTCAAGAAATATCGTGTGGTTGTGGGGGAATATGATCTGAGTAAGCCTGAAGGCCGTGAGCAGGTTCGTGGTGTGACAAGGATTAAAATTCATCCCGGATGGACAGAAGACCTGGCAACTGGGTAACATTTTAATGTTTCGTTTTTATATTGTGGTAATCTCATATTTGCTGCGTTAAGGAAAGCATACCATGGTCTGAAAACTGGTTAGTCCAAAGTTGTTGATTACATTCTATAACAGCAGTTCTGACAATGGTTCCATCTGTAACTTAAATATTAGGTTACTGAGGAATTGTATGGCAGATTCCAGATCTAATAATCAGTGTAATAAGTTTAGATTTTTAGAATACATTTACGTAATGTGGATATAAGTTACAGTGTAAAATATTATTATTTTTTTGCCACACAGATGTTCTACACTGTAACTATAAATGGTTAAAAAGAATTACTGGCTAAACACTGTGTTATAAGAAATATTATATATATATATAAATCCTGTTATATTTTATTCCTTACTTAGGAAACTTATATCACATATTTAATTTCTAACAGAAATGATATTGCTTTGATGAAGTTGGACTCACCAATCTATGGCAGTAGTTATGTAGCCCTTGCAGAGCTGCCTTATCCTGGTCAAATTTTGTCCAATGGCTTTACTTGCTATATTACCGGATGGGGACTTTTGGCTAGTAAGTATAAACTTTTCTTTTCCCAAGGTGCACTAATTCTGTTTTGGTCAGTCTAAAAATCAGTCTAAAGTCTAAAAACTGTCTAAAACAAGACAGTCTAATAACAGTCTTCTTGATGCTTCTGCTCTCTAGGACTAAACTTTATTTTGTTTAACTTTCAGTTCCCAAACTGTCCTGACAGCTGAACCCCTTTACCATATATTATTCGCTTTAAGTACACCCTAAGCTCTAAAAAGGATAACATAAACAAAACTTTTGCAATAAATTAAAAAGAAAAATGCTCCTTATAGTAGATTTAATCCATATTTAATGTGTCAGATTAAGTTATTTGCATGTGTAAGCAAAAACTCCACTGTATAAATTAAGGAATGTTCATTCTGGTTTGACCTTCCCGTCCCCAGCTGGAGGTTATATGCCAGACGTCCTGCAGGAGGCGCCCATCAGTGTGGTGGATTACACTGTGTGCTCCACTCCTGCATGGTGGGGCAGTGCAGTTAAGAAAACCATGATTTGTGCTGGGGGAGATGGTTTGACCTCTGGGTGTCAGGTACAGATGTTTTCCCAAACTTAACGATTCAGTTTTATTATAGTTATGATTAACTTCAGTCCTGATTCTGTGGGCCATTTGAACATTTCAGGGTGACTCTGGTGGACCCTTGAACTGCTTGAGTGATGGCTACTGGAGGGTTCATGGTATTGTTAGCTTTGGCTCTGCTTTAAACTGCAACCTGTACAGCAAACCAACAGTCTTCACTCGTGTGTCTGCCTTCACTGACTGGCTGTATTCTGTAGGTTTTTACCTTTTTTTTCTGTTTTTAGATGAAAGTGTGCTAAACCTTAAAGGACTTGCTTTTGATGTACCTTAGTCATTTCAAATGACTTAGAAAGATGGCATCCTGCTTAAACATGGTGCAATATTTAGTATGGTAGACTAAGATATAAAATATTATAAATAATAATAATGTAAGATGTATATAATATATGAGTATAGATTAAAAACCTAACTATAAAAACTGCTGGCCAGATTCACAAACGGCAACAATAAACACAAGGTATCTAAACATTATATAGTGTTATGGCATGCTCTCATTGGGGATATAAAATCTCCAAAATTATATTCAGTTAACAATGGTGATTTAGTTTACTGTGGAGTCTGTGAAGTCTACTTCCCTTTACTTACAGGTCTTCTTATTTCTTTTACAGGAAATGGTGTAAAAGCACAACATGTTTTGTGGCTGTTGAATAAAAGACAAAGCAATCTGTACAAACGTTAAAGAGTGTATGTTTTTTTTTTAAGTATATCTGTTTGTTGGCTAAAATCTACAAAATAACCATCATACTACAGCAGTATACATGTTAATATAAATATATTATAAAAAGTAGACAGTAATCATACAAGCTTAAACCCTTGTTAAAAAAATATTGAACAAATGAGGAACAAGTATGTTGTTGATTTGTCTCTGTGAAGAACAGAAGCACTCTCATACATTTTAACAGCAGACAAAAGTCAGTCCGGCTTTTTTAACCCCTGATCCAATGGTGTAGAGAAAAAGGGCACTAAACTGTATTAATTCTGTACTGTATTTATGCTGTGAACAGTTTTTTAATTGCTTTTTGCTCTCTTTTTGAGTGTCCGTCCATCACTTCCGCCTGTCAAGGATTCTTGCTTCATGGTTTCATTATTCAAGTACATTGCTCTGACCTTTTTCTCAGAGTTCTGTTACAGGTTTGCCGAATGTATCCGAATATAGATGGCTCTGTGGACCAAAAATATGAATCATAAATCAATGTGATTTCAATATTGGCAAATTTTCTAAAAAGAAAAAAATAATTATCTAACTTTTATGTCTGTAGTCTTCCACATTTGCATTTCATTTTTGTAGGTCATATTGATTGAGAAACTATATTTTATAGTCCTTTTATAGCATTGTTATTCAGCTTTCATTAGATATATTATTATGATTTTAAAATATTAAATCATTTACATGTATTCTCTAAAAGGGCAGTAAAAATTGAAAAACCAAAAAAAAAGAGAGAGAGAGAGACAGAGAGAGAGAGAGAAAGACAGAGAAGGGGGTTGTGACAGAGGAAATGATGGTGTCATGGTCTCTTGAGTACCTGTATCATAACGGATTTTGTGGACAGACCAGTGTAGTTTGGGTGTAAGTGCGAAGTAAAACGTACAGCGTTGATCTAATTAAAGGTGAGTTCTTTTCACAATTCTATTTTACTGTCTTTTCTTTCTATAGGAGACTTTATACGTCATACTAAGTCTTGTTTTTTTATCTACCTGGCTTAAGGAAGTACTTTCATCTATACATGACTAAATTTGACTTTTTAAGTAAGGGGTATCCTTCTAGCTACTAGTCAGCATAGAAACGCTTACTGGTTGTTCTGCACGTCTTGTCCACCTAGATGTCACACAGTCGTTCTACCGCTCACATCTTCTCATCCAATAACCATTCGTGCACTTCGCTGGTCAACAACGGCTTGGCTCCTGACTCCACCACGTCATCTTCCAGTACCCTGCCCGGTCACATTCCCCAGATGGAAGGAGGACTGTATGGGTATTCGATGGGGTCTCAGGGACTGTCCAGGACAAGTGATAGGAGCGGAGAGTCCATGATGGGCATGGCATATTTGCCCTATTCTAATAATTCAAACTCAACAATGGAAAGACCAGCACAGCACAGTCATGTTATACAACAGGTAAAAGAACTTCTGTTATGTAACCTTTTTTTTCCTTGACCCTACTACTATGATATTAATTTTGCTTTTGTGTTTATTCTACCTCTTCTGTGAACTTGGCAATGTGCTAAAGGAGTTTCCTCAGTTCCTTCTTCCTCCTCCTCCGTCTACATTTCGGCAGCCAGGCCAGAAGAGAGGCCTGAGTAAGGATAGCATGGAGTACCGCCTGAGGCGCGAGCGCAACAACATCGCTGTGAGGAAGAGCCGAGATAAAGCTCGTCGCCGCATCCAGCTCACCCAGCAAAAGGCCTTGGAGCTTCAGGAAGAAAATCACAGGCTACTACTACACATCGAACAGCTTAGCCATGAGGTGGACATGCTCAGTCGCTATCTCTCTCAGCGCCACCTACAAAGCAAAGTCAATGACGTAGAAGAGAACTTAGAAAATCACTTACCTAAATTATCAGGTTAGTGAACCTGATTACATGAACACATAATGATTAAATATAAAGACTGTAAGATTATAATGTTAAATTTGCGAATACGCTTGGTTTATATAGCAACAGGATAATCTGCAAAACTATATTCAAAAAATGATTCTGAAATGAAGTTAGGATAGCTAAATTAAGTATCTTGTTATTATGATCTCTCATATTATTAAAGAGCTTTCTAGAAATGAAAAATGGCACACTTTGTCAATTTCTGTAGTCTTTATTGTAATATTTTAAGTAAGTTAAAAACTAACTCAAGTCCCGAAAGCATTGTAAGGATGGCCATTTAGAGGGATTTGGTTATCAGGTCAATGCAGTTGCCTTATAATTTTTTTCCACCTCTATTGTGTAATGTATTGTATACTATAGTTACAACATATTTCACTAATTATTGCAGCATTATTGTGGTAGAAGTTAATTTAACTAATTTGAAGAGAATGTTACATACAAAGGTCCTTCATCAGCTTTGCAAGTGATCTTTTTGCAAGTCTTTCTGTCTCTGTTTACTAACAAGCGTAGAATTTTATATCAATTTTGTCATTTTTTTCCCCCCGATTCATTCAAGAACCATATATATATGTCAGAGTTTTGACAGGAAACTTTCAGTGAACATTATGGTAACTTATCATTAAAGCATATAACAAGAGTGGAGGGAAAATATCCAACAAGTCGCAAAGGATAAAAAAAAGTCCTGAGAGGCAACTAAAATTATTCCACTCTTATATGATATTTTTTTTATTACCAATATAATTTTTTACAATTATTACTTATTAGTAATGTGAATACAACTGTAAAGCTCTTTATTAATGCCTTGTTAAGTAAGTGTAAGTAATCTTCTGCATTGAACTTCTATTTCATATAAATAATGTATATTTCAGGGTAATTACGGACATGTATATACTTCAGAAATTGTACATGATACATGAACCTACTGCACACACAAGGGGACAAGAACAAAGACAAAATAATGAACTTTGGATTATTTTTTAGATGTTTTTGTGCTATAAGGTGAAATAAATAAAGGTCACTTTAAAGCTATTACTTGCTTTAAATGATGATTTACATTCAATAACAGATTTTTTTTTTTAACTTATTTTGTAAAATGATTTTTTTAAACAACAAAATTCTCATTATTTTGATACATAACTTGGAAGTAGCAAACTATATTTGCTTTTGTTACAGTATTTAAATAGAGTACGTGGTTGACTATTTCATTATTATTATTATTATTATTATTATTATTATTATTATTGCAGGAGGCATTCATGTCAAACCGGGATGGTTATTTGTGCAGAATAACAGAAAACAGTTATGAGAGTTTAAAACTCCCTTTATTTCTCTATATTATCGCCTGCAACACTAATGCACTTATCCCAGCATCTCAAGTCTTTTGAGTACCAACAAGGTTGAACGTTTTCTCAGTACACCGGAGCCAAGATCAGACTGTCTGTTTTACATCTGAAACTCTGGCCTCCCAGGAACTCCTTTAATTCTCCACACATGTGGGAATGGCTTGAATGAGGGTCAGGACTATACAAGGGATGTGGCATTTGCATTTATGGCTTCATTCACAAAAACTTTCATCACAAATCCTGGTTTGATTTGAACACCCTTGTACTTTTATTATTGCATGACAATATTTTCTTGCATTTTAACCCTAGTATACTGTACACCAATAAAAGCTCCAGTATTTTCCATTTTTAACTTTTTAATAGAATAAAGCCTTGGAAGAATTTAGGCATCAAAGGCTTTAATTGGCAGCAGTATTATCTGAGGCAGTAGAGACAGAAGAGCATCCCTGGCCCAATTTATCAGCTATCATCGTTTTAAATGTTTTTCTTTTAATGCAAAATCTACAAATTACACAACTCGAAAACCAAGGGCGTGTCACCAGTTTTCAACTCAACATTCCGCCTGTGCAAAAAGATTGTAAGGGCAAGCTATAGCCTATAGGCAATGCTCAGGAGAATGTACAAGGAACATTTTTGCTGGATAGCTTACTATATAGCTGAAAACTATATATGTGTACAGCATGAATTAACATGATCTAGTTACCTGATCTAATATACTTTTTAAAAACATCCAAGGTTCTCTTCAGCATATTGTAATTTATTTGGTGAGTTACTATATATTTTTATTCTTTTTTGAAAGTATTTTTTTGATTACTTACTTTACATTTAGACATATGGTAATAATATAAGTAATTTGCAAAGTAATTACCCAGGTAGTTTTTTCTTATTCGCACAAATATATTTTTTCCATGAATACTCTCCTTTTTACACGTGTAACTTAAACAGTAACAATTCTGTTAACCAAGTTGTTTGGTCTGTATGCTTTCCACTTCTGCAAATAACAAAATGACTGCTTCTGAAATTATTTGAACTCTTTTAGCAGGCACAGACTACGAAATCACTCCATTTCATGAAGAATATAACACATTACTTACTTCATTATTACTAAACTTGCTAACTGACACAATGACACAGGATTTTGAGTGGGGAAGAGCAGAGGCCCAACGCTGGTGGGACGGGTATGATTTCATCATTATGTGGGACACAGAACTGGAGATATCATCAACAAGCATGGCTTTATGAGCCTTCCTGTGGCTGCCACTGCAGACACAGGACACACAGATAGCGAGTGGGAAGTGGACAAGGTTTTTTTTCTTGCTTGTTTGTCTGTGTTTGCTAGCGATCCAGTGTTATCAGTCCCTGTCATCTGTTCTCACACTGTAACATTTGCATGGAATAAAATGTGCCTTTGCACTTTTTCTATATTATCACTGTAAACATGATGCACTGAAGAAAGAAAGCTAAATATACAAGGTGGTTAGTCAACGTGTTTGTGTGTGTGTGTGTGTGTGTGTGTGCGCGCAGTTTTTACCCAAACTTAAAAGTAAGCCATAAGAGCAGATGGCTAGAGCTGATAACACCAGACCAACAGTGCAATGAGGGAAAACGGTATAAAAGAGCAAGGGAGAAATGTGGATAGGTGGTGGAAAATCTTCAGAAAACTTACAAATATACCTGAATGCATGTTGAAACATCTTTGTGCTCAAATGTTTGAGTTGCACCAATCTCTATGGGGCAATATGCGGTTCTAGAACTGAAATATGGCCACACGATTAGGAAAGACAGCATTTCAGCTCAGTCTCAGCACCTCAAAACCCAGTGTTGCGCAACACCAAATGACCAATGACTTGCATTAATTCAAAGGCCAATAAATCTAGAGGGAACTTCGATATTTCCTGGTAATTGTGATTAAGCTAAATGCGATCATACAACCTACAAACGACTAGAAAGGAAAATTGTAAGTGATAAACTGAGTGTAAGACAACACCTCCAAAAAGAGATGTGATAAAGAGTTCATTAGAAAGGTGCACACATTGTTTCTTAATAGTGTCTATTTCACACAATCACTTTCTGTATGTGATTATGTGAATAATGTGTGCTGGGAAAAAAAATCACATGCACATACAAGAAAGGTGTAGAACATTTGTTATTAGTTGTTTTATTCATATGTGATGTTCATGTAGCTTTTTAGTCAGTGAAGCATCTGTGTCTACTAATATAGTCATTAATACACTATAATGACAAAAGGTTTGTTTAGGCATAGACATTTATATATGGGTGTTGAAATGCCATTTCAGATTTAGTCCCAATTTGCTGCTTAAACCTCGTAGGAAGGATATTGGAGCGTGGCCATTTGAATTTGTGATCATACAGCCACACAAGCGCATTAGAGAGGTCAAGAGCTGCTGTTGTCCAATGAGGCCTGGTTCCAATTCAGCCCAAAGTCTTTGGGCTTACTTTATACAGGAGCAGGAGCATAGTCATGCTGGAACATATTTGGCCCCTTAGTTTTAGTTAAGGGAAATCTTAATGCTTTAGCATACAAAGTCATTCTGTAAATGTGTTGCTTTCAACTTTGTTGCAAAAATGACTGTCAGTTTTCCACAAACTCCACGATCTGCCCAGAGCTCTGCTAAATAGTACATAATAATAATAGTAGGAAACTAGTATTCTGTAGTACATAATAATAATAATAATAATTATTATAATAATAATAATTATTATTATTATTATTATTATTGTTGTTGTTGTTGTTGTTGTTTTTATTAAAGCTTAGCCCATCATTTGTCATAAAATTGTATATAATTTTTTTTTGCAGTTTTCCTTACAGCGGATCAGACCAGACAGACTGGCCATTGCTCCCTGCAATTGTGGGAGATCCTTGATGGGTTCCTATGATCCTCTCACCATTTTGCTGGGCTATAGTTGGTCATAATGTCATGGCTAATCTGTGTATAGCTGCATTAGACTGCCTGAACCAGTAGGTTTCGGTGTGGGTTTCGTGGAGAAGAGCCAGGGGTCCGAGCAGTGCTGAAAAACACACCTCACAGCTAAAGTTACTGTATTATTGTTAATAACTGAATTAAAGTTTGCTTCTAAATAATGATTTGGGCTTAATGTGTTGTATAGATAGATAGTTAATGGATAAAATTGAATTTGAATGTTTGTTAGGTTTGTTAGGAATTTAAATTAAAGTACAGAAACCATGTTGAGAGAGAGACAAAGAGAGAAATACAGAAAGATCCCGAACAGACAGGACAGTGTGGCAGACTATTTAAGCGGTGACTGAAATAAGTAAAAGCTAAGAAACGTTGATGAAGTAGACTCAGCGGGCACTGTTTGGCTGTAGAGACGGGGCAACACACACAGTCCTGTCTGCTCTGAGAGAAGAGACTGTGCCAGAGGTGCGCACACAATAAAATAGAGACAGAGCTGCACTTCCTTACTAAATGCCCTAAATAGCACCACATTCACACTGAATTATTCACCAAATTCTTAATCCTAATCCAAATCTTATTTTATCAATTTTATAAAATCATCCCCAACTTTAATTGCCCCTCCCCCCTGACCCTGACAAACTGCGTCACCTACTGGGGGAGCAAAGAGAGAGCTGCACACTAGCAGCACAGTACACACACACACACACACACACACACACACACACCTGCCACCAGGTAAGGGCCAGTGAGTCGTCACGTCACGACACAACAGTTATATTACTAATAATACAAATTATTATTATTAATTATATATTATTAATAATATTAATACTTTTCTTTTTTCTTTTTTGAAATCATGTTCACAAGAGTCACTTTATCTCTGACTGCAGAACTAAATATACTCTTTTATTATATATACATTCATTTATTATCAATCTTGTTACACTTTTTTTTTTCTTTTTATTTTATTCATCTATTTTTTAATTTATCTACTCCTGTTATTTTCTTGTCACTTAGTTCTGAGCTTTGGCTATAGGAATGTAAATATTTGTCAGGCCACTAAACCACCTTTAAATCTTGAATCAAGAGAAATAGAGAGAAAGATAGAAAGAGACGGGTAGATAGAGAGAGAAATACACAGGGTGAACATGAATATGAGAGTAATTTTAGAAGAAGGCCAAACTGCTGTCCTCGTTGCAAATGAGTGACAATGTGAGAGACACCGTGCACACACCCTGACTAATCAGAATTTAACATCACCATTGTTCAGATAGTTACCTGATACTTGTTGTTGTTTTTTTATGTATGTTTACACATTAAGATTGACTGGCAACCATGTTTATTAACATTCATGCCAATAAAGCCTGTCTAAACCTAACCTGAACTTACAGAGAAAGAGAGAGAGAGAGAGAGAGACTCGTGTTTTGTGCGATGTAGCGCTCCCTCTGGTGGCCACACAGTGGTATCGACTGGTTGCCGAATGGAGCCGAGTCTTTCCGAAACTAGCCGCTTTTTCCGGACGTTGTTCCGTTGCAGTTTTTTTTCCGCCCTCTTTTTGTCCCAGAGAAACCCGTTCGTGCGGTTTGTGCAGAGTGTCTTTAAGACGCGCGTGTCGGAAATGAGCCTGTCTTTAATGCGCGTGTGTTTTATGTCGGCGGAGAGCAGCTGGAGCAGGAGGACAGCACAGCAACAGCCTTTGTTCGGACACAGGGTGACTTGTGCCATTCCCGGGCCACGCCATTGAATTTCCTGTGCTTGGTGGACATTAATGGGCAGGCATGACGCTTTGGACAGTGGACATACGGACACGCTAAGTGGCATGGCTATGCGTGTGTGAGACAGGATTTTTTTTTTAAATAAGAGAGAGAGAGAGAGAGAGAGAAAAACAATCACCTGCGCCTGGTTGCTTTCTCACTGACCAAGTGACATCTAGGAGACTTAGTCTTATAGTATCATCATCATCATCACAGGACACGGTAGGTCCCTCACACATCACTAACAGACATGATGTGTCTTTGGGGAGCAGAGCAGCAGTGTTTACAGTGTTCATGTGTCAGGAGAGCTCAGCTGTTTCTACAGTAACACGCACGCGCGCGCGCGCACACTGCGTTCTTTTAATAGCTACATTGTAGCAACATGCTACAGTGTTGCTCTTTTGTTGTTCATTTATGTAACATTTAAATAAATCTCTAATGTGCTTCTCTTATGTAATGCTGGAATGCACACATCCAGCCACTAGGCTGTACTAAGCACCATAACTTCTCAATCTTCTACTGAAATACTGAAAACCAGATTATTTAAAAATTTAAAAAGTATTTAAGGTAAACAAATCTATAAGTGTTCAGCAATAGATCAGGGCAAAAGATTTACCCTCCCCAGTTATCCAGGCTCGGGACTGGCACTAAAAGTGCACTGACTAGCGCACCTTCCATTGTGTCCCTGATCGGGATTTGAACCTGGGCCGCAGCAATGAAAGTGCCACCTGCTATCCACTAGTCCACCAGGCAACCCAGTAATTGGGTTCCAGCCCACAGAATTAAAAAATGTTTTTCCACCTTGAACATTTTGAAATACCCAATCATAGCAAACGTCTTGTGAACCATAATCAACAAAATCACGAGATAATGACAAAGTGTAAACAGTGCAGGTTGAAAGGCGTAGAATGTGCACAAAAGGTCACACTTAAACCAAGAAATGACTGCAGACTTCCTTCCTATTAATATATATAAGCCTTATAATATATTAATACGTAATCAGATCTTATAAGATGCAAGTGGAGAACTAAAGAGGATCGTTAATTCTTTAAAGAATGAGCAACATTTTTTAAAATATTGGCAACGATAAAAATGGATATTTTATAACATGATAATAATGAACAGATAGGATTTTGTTTAAAAAAAATATTCCATATACAAATTTAAAGTTTCATACTGTATAACCCGCCCGTCTTCTCAGAAATTCCACAGCGCTCTATAGAACTAAGTCAGAATTCTGTACGTCATCAACGTCATGGCCGAAGCTATGTAAAGTTATGCTGTCTTCAAACTGTCTACAGTATAGTGTTCTACAGGACTAAATACATTTTTCTTTTGCAATTGAATCTCATACCAAAAGTTCTATAGAATCATGTGGCAGGTTTAAAGATGTGTATAAAACTTTATTAAAGTTCTGTGGAACTTGCATCTTATATAGTTCTATAACAATTATCTAGCATTCTATAGAAATTCTGTAGATCCATTTTACAGGGGAATGCCATTGTCTGCTTGGACATTATACATTATGTACATGTTTGTGTTTTTTTTCATCAATATTGCATAAAACGCGTGAGCACACTAATGCCGAATATCTTCACCTACTTTTAAGTTTAACATGTGCTTAGAAGCTCTTAAAAGTTGTAACACATCAGGTCTTAAAGGGTTACATATAAAAACTGGCTGTGTGTCATAAGAGTATAAAGTTTCAAGGACCTCTGAAATGTATTCCAGGTGTGTAAGACACTCTATCTAATGTCTGTCTCTGTTTTCCTCTGGTTAGAATGAACAATGGTTTCATCAATTCCCAAGGTAGAGTTAATTATAGATTAGTAGGCGTGTACACAGGGCAGTATTTCAGGAAATGTTTGTAAAGCCTTTTGCCAAAAATAATTCAGAAATATAATTTTAATGAATTCTGATATAGCAGTATGTAACAAAATTGTAAAAGTGATAAGTTCAGTGTACTTCAGAATTTTTTTTCTCTTCATTGGATAGAGGAAAAGGGAAGAATAAGATGAGAAATAATATCTAAATATCTTTTTTTCCTCTCTCTTTCATTTTTCTTTGTTCCTTCTGTTCATCTGGCAGCAGTACTCGCCAGGCTCCATACCGCACAGCAGACGGCTTTTCACTGACCTCTCACCTTAAGCAATGACGTCCCCACCCTCTCCCCTGGCTTCCCCTTGCCCCTGCCCTCCTCCCCCTCCCTCTCTGCCTTCATCCCCTGCCCCGTCCTCTCCTGCACCCTCTACTGTCCCGGTGCACCCCTCGCTGCCCCCTACAGGTGAAGTAATGGTGATGGCCCTGGGACGAAAGAAACAGAGACTCTTCATTGTGCTTTCCATCCTGCCCAACCTCTTCTTGGCCTTTCTGCTGTCTTCTGACCCACTGTTGACCCTGGCATCACCCCATCACTGTCACCTGCCAGTGTCCAACCCCACGGATGAGTTTCTAAATGCCTCACTGCCCTGGGAGAAGGGTACTAGGGAAGGTGACAGTGGGGGGCTCTCCCAGTGCACCCAGTACCAGTTTGTTAATGGCACTCGCTCGGGGGTAGTGGACTGTGAAGATGGCTGGGACTTTAATGTCACAGAAGGCCTGAGGAATAACATTGTCACTGAGGTACTCTTTTAGTCATTTCAATGACTACGAAAGGGTCACTACTGTGGTGGCGCATACATATATGGGTTAAAGATGAAAAAGCTGAAAGTTATTGATGTTATAAAAGAATTAGAGCAGAAAGTTTTAATTATAATAGTTAAACCTATTTAAATTATCATTAAAGGTGCACAATTGTTAGTGAGATTTTTAGTTATGGGAACTTTTTAAGTAATAATATATCTTTCTGATAGGATGCAATACAATTTCTCATTGGGATTAATAAAATGCTCTGACAAGTATATATTTTTTCTGAATGAAATATCATTGAGCAGGATTTATTTTATTTCCACATGAAGTACCAGTCAAAAGTTTGGACACACATTTTTTTCACATTCTAGAACAATACTGGAGATTTTAAAACAAAGAAATAACATATATGGGATTACTGTATATAATTCAGTAACGACAACAACAGCTGTTATTTCGAGACCTGAAGGTCTGCTTCTTGTTAGAACAGTACTGTCAAGTGCATTTGCAAAACCCATCAAGTGCCATGATGAAACTGCCTCTTACAGGATTTAGACTTTCCCAGGAAAGCAAAACCAAACTTTCAAACCAACCAAAAAAAGTCTGTTTAGATTACCAGCCTCAAAAATCACCAGTTATAAAGACTTTATAGAGCAGACACAATCTCAATATCAACTGTTCAAAGGAGATTATTGCATATTTTTGCACAAAGTCAAATGAAAACCAGACTTTTGACTGGTTCTCTAAATATAATAGTAATAAATAAGTAATAACAGTTTAGGATAAAGCCATATAAGTTATATAGTGATTACCTTAAACACTTTTTTATCTAATGCTCATACATGTATTGCTGTCACATTTGTGAGAGTAACCGATTTGACAATAGTCGGGTGTTTTGTCATGCTTTACCCCACACTGGGTGTCCTTTCTCTAGCAGCGGTGTGTTGGGAACATAGTCTGTCTTCCACTCATTAGCATATGTTGGTCATAATTCTCTTAGCAGTTTACACCAACACACACACACTCATGGGTACAATGTACAAAATAACTGAACCGTTAAGATTATTTTGCACTTGAAGTGCAACCACATGCCAAGGTCAACAGGTAGTTCTTGGCACGCTGTAGGAATTGTGTTCATTTAAAAATCTGAGCCTACTAAAACAAATAGTGTACACTTTGAGTAATCGTTGAGTATATACACTTGAGTTTTACTTTGTTTGCTGCTTTTAATCAGAACCCTGTGGTGTTTAGCCTGTGTGTTTCTCACACGGTTTACACACTCCCCGCTTAGAGAGTTAAAGCACAGGGCATTAAACAGGCACAGTGCTTATGGAAACTTGGAAATAACTTCGTACTTCACCTAGCAACTACTGTGGATATTATGGGAGTTCAGCAACCTTAAGAGACTTTGCAGTAATGCCTTAAAGTGTAACTTCAGCATTTCACAGGCTCTGCTAAAGGTTGAACGCATTTGTATAGATACTTTTTAATCATTTTAAACCAGGATCAGTGTCATTGGCATTTTCAGGGTGGGGACAGACTGATGGAGGGAAAAAAGCAACAAAAGTTGCATTCTCATCATAACTACTAGATGCCATGTAAACTGCTTAAAAACTTGTTTGATGAGTTTCCACCCAGACTTTTTCACATGCTTTGCATTTTTCTTATATACACACCACTGCGCACAGAGAGTTCTAGATAGGATCTGGTTGCCATGCTTCAAACTCTGAATTATACTCAATTTATGATATCTCTCTCTATATGTATATACTGTATATAGAGAAATTATTTATATATATATATATAATTATGGAATCTGAATATTATGGAATATATATAAATATATATATATATAAATTGAATTTATTGGTTTTTTTTCAGTTTTAGATTATTTTTTACCCTATGTAATAAAGCAAACAACTAATTCAGATTAGATCGTATCAGCTAATCAGAGGAAGGGACTTGTAGTTTTTTTATTGGTTCATTTTGTGGACTTTAAGTAAGTAAACTATACCATCCAATTAAAATAGCAGCACTACATCACGTTATCCATTCATTTTCTCACTTCCTGTCTGGGTGACTTCTGTCTCCGCAGTGGAATCTGGTGTGCTCTCAGTATTGGCTGGTCCCAGTGGAGGAAGTGTGCTTCATACTGGGTGTCCTTATAGGCTGCCTAGGCCTTGGATATGCTGCTGACCGGTGAGAATCAGCGCAAGAACACCAAAGATCTAATTACCTTATGTTTTAGCGTGCACATTATGACGATAGTAGTACATTACGATGATGCACAATAATGGCTGCAGTTATTACTCTGTCAGTGTAGAAACACAGTGTTTGGTATAATGTCCTGGTGTAGGATGTCTCCGTAATGATTTGTCCCTTCCTCAGATTGGGCCGGCTAAAGACCCTGCTCATCTCTCTCTCTTTGTCTGTGGTTTTCGGCATACTGGTGTGTGTGTCTCCCTCACCCCCCATGTTCATCGCCATGCGGTTCTGCTTGGCTGCAGCCACTGCTGGTGTTTATCTAGTGCTATATATCGCACGTAAGTAAAGTGCATCTTAAAGGAAACATTAATCAAACGAGTTCTTCTGACATGTTTGAGGAGTGCCAAAAACGCAGAGGCCATTAGTTTCATAGTTGATGGTTTGAATAGTAATTCATGAGAGGAGATGCTATCAGCATTGGCATGAAATGAATAAGGTATAAAACACTTTAGGAAGTGATGTACAGTAGGCAGCATGGTGGTGTAGTGGCGGCCAGGCACCTCTAGGTTCGAGGGGCGGGTTTCCCACCTAAGTTTGCATGTTATCCCCGTGCTTGGTGGGTTTTTTAGTCCAAAGACATGCAGATTCGGAAAATAATCATTTTCAATTTGCAGGTTGTGTGTAAGTAATAGAGTGAGTGTGTGTGTGCTTCAGCCGTGCTATGGACTGGCACCCGTCCATGTTGTATTCCCCTGGGATCGACTCCACAGTTACCATGACCCTGTAGAGCAAAAGCTGTATGAGAATGAGTGAGAGGATGTGATGCAGCCTCTAATACTGTGACGCCCTTAAAAGTTAATCATTTTCTAATAACCACATGTCCTGAAGTGTTTTCTACCTTGCAATGTTACAATACTTTTAACTAATTTACAAAAAACCCCACACATATTTATCTGTTTATAGTAACAATTAAACTTATGTAAACATCTTGAAATTCAGTTAGTTGGTTAACTCATTCAGATTACAGCAGCTACAGTAGAACATGCACTGTACAGCTATTGTCCGCCCCTACCAGTGCTCTCTTTTTTTCTCTTCCTTTTTGTTAATAAGATAAACACAAATAAACACAGCTTTTTATGTTGCAGAGAACCCAAAGACCTCAAACCCTGAAAACTTTCTTAACCTCTTAGCCATGACTCTTACAAAGCACTGACACCGCACCCTCCTTTCTCAATAGTTAAATACATAAATTCTTTCTTACAGAAAAGTTCCTATCATTTATTATAGAATTAAAAAAATTCTTATTATGTGGAGCATCTACCAGAAATGCCCCAGTTCCAGTTCTTGTTTTAACTTATTTAAAATTAAATTTTAAAAATCCATCACTGACTAATCAGATGTAAGATTCAGCAGTCCTGTGTTAGTAATAAACTTATTACACTATGTTCATGTACTTATGTATATATTGTTATGGCTTCTTTATGACTGTTGATTTATGTACAGTATTTGCTTGTTTTGCTTTTGTTGTTGTCTCACTGCTTAATAAAAGGTTTGGAACTGTGTGACCCTTCACTGCGTCTTTTGGTGACCATGATCGCGGGCCTGACGACGGTTGCTGGGGAGCTGTTATTGCTAGCACTAGCTGTTGGATGCCCAACATGGAGAGGGTTGATGGGAACAGGAGCAGCACCTCTTTCTCTCTTCCTCTGCTACGGGTGAGGGACGTCTGGGTAATGTTACAGCTCTGAGCTTTTGCACCCGGTCGGTTTATCCTAGTTAGGAGTGGAGTTGGTCGGCTTATATCTATGAGCTATTTATATAGCTATCTATATAACACTGATCTCAGGGATTCCCCCAAGGTGTGTTTGCTAATGCTCCAGCTGAAATAAGTCTCAGTTAATGCATTATGTCATACCTATAATTACCTTTATTTCACTTCACCTCCTAATGCACCAGTTAAAGTGTCTGTACATGGGCTACTGCTGAGCCCCAGATCAGCAGAGCTGAGCAACAAGCCAGGACAGGGGATCTTCTTATATGAGGTCACAATAGGGGAAAAATCTAATTAGCTTGTTTAAGCCCAAGCCAATAGAAAAAGGAAAAGAAGAGGAAAAAAAAGACAGATAATGGTGTTTTTTTGTGCACAAGCTGGATACACAGCTGAATGTCTAAAAAAAAAAAAAAAGACTAAAAAGTGAATTTTACATAATATTCCCCCTTTAAAGGAGGGCAGGTTACTGGTTATATGCATTCCTGACAGAGCAGCTCGACAATCATAAACCAGTCACTAGAGATGAAGAGATTAATACAAACTGAGTGCTTCTTTAAAGTCATTAAACTTTATCGATTTGAAATTCCCTCAGAAACATGAAGACATTAGCCAGTGTCGATTAGCACCTGTCTGTAACAGCAGATCAGCTTGGTTTCTATGGCTTACCCGACCTCTCTGCTAGCATTAATGTGTTGATTAATATTATTCCACTTTTTGCCTTAAACAATTTGTCAACAGTCATATCTGTTTGCCTGTCCTTAGTATTCCAGGTGTCTTTCCAGAGTCTCCACGCTGGCTATTGCTTTCAGAGAGAGCAGGTGACATGAGCTCGTTTAGTGAACACAGTGAGCGTCAAAGAGAAGACGACGGCTTCACAGGTCCGTTCATGAACACTGCTCACCACCTGACTAGTTTACAGTCAAAACACTGAAGTCACAAGGCACTTGCTGTGAAGTGCTGCTGATTTGTTTCCACTAATGCTTTGGTGTGGGATAAATAAAGGTAGAATGCTTGTAGAGTATCATTTGGTGTAAATGTGACCTTTTATGATGTCCCTGTAGAGCTGGAGTCAGAGTCCCTGCAGACTGGTCGCCCCTACTTGTCCTTCCCTGAGCTACTCCAGAGTCGAAACATCTGGAAAAACATATGTGTGCTGGGCTTTACCTCGTAAGTCAAAATTAAATGTCAATGTTTGTAGTTAATGAGGCACTTCAGGTCATGTTGGCTCCTCGTAGCTCCAAAATCACGGATCCTAAGCTCAAGTCGGGGTCGATGTGGAGTCACTGTGCATGTTCTTAATTTTTGGGGTTTGGTTCTACATCTCAGAGGAGCCTGTAAGTGGATTGGCTATTCTGAAGTGTGAACACGTGTATGCATGTGTTTGAGGTGCACGAGTAATCGAAGTAGTCCACTAAAATTGATGACCAAATTAGTTGGGAACAAATGTAGTTAAATATAGTTTAGTTGATGTCATTGCATGTTTTTCAGACTCCAAATGTTCTGACATGTCAGACTTTCACTGAAGTCAAGTTCAGTGAAAAGTTCATTAAAACGCATTATTGAATCTTTGGCTTTATTCTGAGTTAGCACATGTCAAAAACAATCTCAAGGAAAACTTTTAAAAACCTAAAAATGAAAATAATATTAAGAAAACAAATTGTAATTGTTTGATTCCTAATCCGATTAGTCAATTATTTCTTTTAAAATTCTTAATAAGCATTAGTTGCAGCATCACTGGGATGTACTGACCTCCAGGACACACCTATTATTATGATTTTAAAATAAAGAATAGAAATTTGCAACTTCTTCCTTCCTGTTTTTATTCTTTCTCTCAGGTTCATCTCTCATGGCATTAGTCACTGCTACAGTTCCTTCAGGGGTGATGTCCGAGGCACCGCTTCCAGTTTCTATTGGACCTACCTGCTGTCTGTCTGTGCAGGAGGTGGAGCTTGGCTGTTGCTCTGGGCAACAGTGGACCGGTGCGGTCGTCGTGGGATCCTCTTGCTGTGCATGACGATGACAGGGCTCGCCTCTCTTATTCTCCTGGGCTTGATGGAGTGTAAGTGAGATCGTACTGATTGAAATGATGGTTTTGAAGTTGAAAATGTTGAAATATGATCAAAGCGATTGTCGTCATGTCATGAACGTTCCTGGCACAATGTTGCCATCATGTGGCAGAGCGGTAGTACACCCACATTCACAGTCTGTAGTAAATGCCTATATTATATAATCGATTTATCATTTACAGGATCCAAAGGTCAGGTTCTAGAAATATTTTCCTCCTTGTGGATTTAATGATTGTTGCTGTTTCTGTCTGTAGATCTAAGCGAGTCTGCCATTACCGTGTTTTCTGTGATGGGCCTGTTCTCATCACAGGCTGCCGCCTCTCTGTGTGTCCTCTTTACTGCTGAAATCATGCCCACCATCATTAGGTAACACTTTATTTAAACCTCTTCAATGCCTATATGCCTATTAGATCATGATTTCACATTCAGCCACAGAAATAGTAAATTAATTATTTTTATTGTAAAAAAAGAAAAAGTTTTTTAAAAATTATGATTAAGGATGACTTGAATGCATTTAAATGTCATTTAGCCTGTGGGTTGAGGGAACCTTAGACCAAGTAAATAAAATAAAATAAAATAAAAAATAGGATGATTCAAATCTATTTTAATTGAGATATTTGTTTGTAAATAAATAAAACCATTTTAATATGTAACAGTATTTCTGCAGCAATTAAATTAAATTAAATATTAAACCATGCACATTTTCATTGGTCCTTTCAGGGGAAGCGGTGTGGGCACTATCCTGGCTCTTGGCTGCGTGGGTCGCCTTAGCTCTCCTCTGATGGATTTGCGCAACCACTACGGCTACTTCCTGCACCACGTCGTCTACTCGTCTCTCGCCCTGCTTGCTGTTCTGTCCATTCTGCTGCTTCCGGAGAGCAAACGCAAGCCCCTGCCACAGACGCTGGCTGATGGTGAGCAGTACAGACGCCCACCGCTAGGCCGGAAGAGGAGGGACAACGTTCCATTGCTCGCCACTCCAAATCCAGAGACCTAGCCTTCTTTGTGGACACACACATACTGTACACCTGTTCACCTCAGCCCTTCCCTCAACTCTCATCATGTCTGTGTGGCAGAGGATGAGAGAGGGCACACGGGACAAACCTTCTTAACCTCCCATCCTGTAATCATTCCTAACGCGTAAATGGAGCTGCAGCATGCTGAGTCCGTCCAGGCTCCTGCTGGAGTGCGAAGGGTGAGAAACTCAATGGTATGGAGAGCCTCTGTACACTCTAGTATCCCAGGGAGCTGCTCCAGTCACTGCAGTGAGGGCCAGTTTCATAAACGATGCAACAGGTGATAACTCTAGAAAAGTAACACACCAGACAGATGACATCACAGACACAATACAAGTGTGTATGGCCCATATAGCACTTAGTGACAAAGCATCTAATTATATCAACCCCACTTCACAAAGGCAAGGGCTCAAAATACTACAGGCGTTCTGTAAATACCCTAAAATACTCTGTTTGAACTGAAATAGGATTTAAAAGGTAGGGAGGAAATAGAAGTATGCTCCTGCTGGCCTATCAGCACAATAGAAAAACTTCATTGCAAGTTCTTCTGTTATTTATCAAAAGGTAGTTTATAATAACATTATGGTACTGATCATTCTGATTTGTGTATGCTGGACTGTGGCATGATGACAGAGAAGGATTTTATTTGATTTGATTTTATGCCACACAGATACCGCTCCTGTAGTACGCCTACAGACACTTGAAGGAAACAGGACTGAATCTTGCACTCAGTTTTAGTGTGCAGGGAAGAAAAGAACAAGCGCTATAATTTCTGTTTGGTCATGCTCTGAGCACAAATGTGAAAGAGTGGCCAAAAAAAATTGAAGGAATGAATAATGCAGCTTTGTCTTAGCATCACTGCTCTGTCAGTTTGTTAGTTTGTTTTAAAAATTGCACTTAATTCTCTATTGGTAGTAATAATAAGAGAATTAATTATTAGTATAATAATTGCTAAAAAATACTTGACAGTAGTAACAATGACTGACTGCTTATGATTATTTACGTGAAGTAATTCACATGCTGTAATTATGTTAATAAATCTTGAACCTAAGTTTATTGAAAATAAAAGAAAAAAAAAGAAAATTTGGCTCTGTCTTTGTATGAATGTAATAAAATCCGACCATGTGATGGACGGGTGAGTATTGTTGTTATTAACACCCCACGACCTCACGACCCTGACCAGGATAAAGCGATTACTGAGTAAGAATGAATGATAAATATATAATATACAACTATTTCTCTTTGAAACATCACACCAGTGTTTACTGACATCCTTTTGAACAAAGATTTGCACATGTTATTGTTTTAAGACATTGTTTTAATCTGAAACAGCTGAAGTAGACCTGGGCTCCCTTATGCACTGTGGGATTAGGGAGTAAGATTATTTAAAACCTTTGGCAAATAGCTGGACGCTCCTTTTGCTATGGGGAGGGGTTTGGGATCTATTTTGAAATGCCATAAAGCATCAGACAATGTTTTATTTATTCACTCTATAATAAGTCTATTATGTGTGTATAAAAAATGCAAGCCATAAAAGGCATTTCAAAGGAATCATTTTTACCAATGCAATGATTTTCATTAGTTCTATTCATTTTGGTCAATGTTAATATTTTGTTACAATATAAAAACCTGCCTAAATGCTTTAGGCTTTATAAACAATGGTATTGTGCTATTTTGGTAAGGATAGTGATTCATCCTGTTAAAATCTCAGGCAGCAGCACTCCCTCTCATGTGGTGTGGTCAGTCAGCCAGTCGGCTCCGTTATGACTAAGTTTGTCTTACTATTTTTGACTAGTTCACCTATAACACACATACATGCAGCTTCGCATCTTAAAATCAGAACATTTTTATTTACTAAATATAATGAGTTTAACTTGCCATACATTCAGTAACAAACCATACAAGCATATATTGTAACATGGTCAACCAGTTAGGAAATGGGTTTAATGATTTGGGATGAGCAATGTAGAGGGAATCAAGAGATTTCTTGGAATTCCTGTGGAACTTTGCAGTAAAGATCAGCAACATGTCAAAGAAACATTTGCAACACGAGATTTATAAAGACAGAGAAGAGAGCCTTATATCTGTTCTCATATCTCTGACTGACTGAAAAAGAGTACAGAACAAAGCATTTTGGTCTGCTGTAGACAGGCAGCCAGAGCCAGTATCTCAGAGAGTGTGAAAAACGCCTTCAACAAAAGGGAGAACTGTAGCAATCGACAGCTGTGAGACTATACTAGTCAGATAACATTCTGGCTTTTAAGAAGCCTGCTTTAGAAAAATATGACTAGGCTAAGATCTGAAGCCGGAAACATACTGAAATAAGCTTTTCGGATAAAACAACGGCCAGAAAAAATACACATCCTATTCACGATGGAAAAGCTAATTCACTGAAATTTTTTTTTATTAATATCATCTATACCGCTTTCTTTAGAAGTGGCAATCGAACCTGCATCCTGGAGGTGCTGACCACTGTGCCGCCCTTAAGAGTTTTGTGAAAATGAATTAATTTCTTCTACTTTCTAATGATTTTTATTTCTGTGTAGAAAGAGTTAATGAATGCAAGTTGCAATTTTAGAAATCGTCCTTTTTTGTTAATAAATAAGCCTAGAAGTACAAAAGTCTTTTTTTTTTTTACCTTAGATTAAGTGCAGGATCATGTCTGGTTTGACTATTTCTTAAGTGAAAAGTTTCTTTGCATTAGTTACAAGCAAAGCACACGATTGCAACTCCATATACACTCCTTCATACTTGTTAATCCATTAGGTCAGCTGTGTAATCGACTTGAATGCTCATTCTGTCCAGTCAATTCCTAGTTCACTTGGGACAGCTCATTAACGTTATCTCATATTTCTTTGACAGGCAAAGGATGTATAGAACAGTTCTCTGTAGCTAAAGAGGGTATTAAGGAGAACAGTTTTAATAGTCATCATTGACACTTAGAGAATTAAGTGGACTGACCTCTGCCTTGTTGTTGTTATCACTTAGTAAAGCATGTAAGGGTTTCCATTTCTCTCACTTGGTAAGGCATGTCTGCTTACTTCACACTTCACCCTATTAGATATTTCATTCTAAAAATAAACCTTTCCTCATACTTCTGTGCAGTGATTTGCTGGCTAATATTATTCGTTTAAATGAACCAACTGTGTACTAATGCACATAGAAAGGAAATAATTTCATCAGTACATCTGTTGATTAGAATAATATTTGTACCAGCAAAGTGCAAAACATTTGCTCTTCACATTTCCAAGTGTCATCACTCACCAAAATAGAAATAGGCAATTGTTTAGTCAATTGACTTTGAAAATAATTTCCCCCACTGGCACGACCAAATACCCGGTACCCAAAAAGGGCATCCAAATCTATGTCCTTACCATGGCAACTTTGGAACGAGAATTGGCACTATTAGACTTTGCATACTGTTTTATTGATTATCAGCCATGTCCTCTGACACAGCACACACAGCAGATCACAGTAACATCAGCCTTTACCATTATAGCACTTAACAGTCACCCCCAACCCAGAGTGACGTACAGAAGTGCATTATAGTCTCCATTTGTCTAAGCATACTGTATTATCAGGATAAATGGATATTTAAGAGGAGTCACCATGGCATAAATCAGTTACCATGCCCAAAAAAAAAACAATCCAGAAGGGATTTTTTTTACATTAGTGCTTGAATAAATATATTACAGAAAAAATAAATATTGCTAAGAAATACTGTATAATGAAGAATAAAGAAATGACATTTGTAACATTTGCCTTGTTTTACATGCTTTTGCTGGCTCTGACCACAGCTGCACTAATATGGGTGTGCCATTGTGTGCAGAGGAACCTGTGCTACTCAATCAAACACTGTCACCCACCAGGAATGTTACTGGGGTTATGTGTATACTCAAGGACAAAACAGTGGAGTTAACCAAGCGCCGATAAGATGAGGAATAATGTCAACAGCTGTTGATGGACCTCGGGTCCCGCTAAGTGTTGTTAACTATGACAGATCTCTAAAGCCATTTCAGACACGCGGCAATGTTTTTCTTTCCAGTTTAAGGCGTATTATTTGAGCAGGGGATGAGTCACCGTTTAAATACATGACGGTAGTCAAGTGAAAGAAATAGCTTTATAAAAATCACTTTTTAAATCTAATTATTTTAAAAGTCTTCTTTACAGGTGTTAGCATAGGAAGGCATGACATGTGACATGTGACCTGTACGGAAAAAAAGGTTAAATGATGTTCTGCACTTGTAAATTGAATACATCTGTTTACGAACCAAATCTTTCCAAAGGCTGCTCCTACCTTTATTCTAGCACCAGGAGTGCATCAGGGTATTGCAGGCTGAAAATAATAACAATACAAATTTTATAGTAATATTTAAATCACTAAATAAATACTAAATTACAAAAAAACAACAACATAAAAATAAATACATAAAGACCTAAAAAATAAGCGATTCTCATGTATGTTTATACCAAAAATACACTGGTCTGTAAGTATTCACATTAATTATTGTTTGGTGAGTTGGTTGCTGGCACAAATTTGACCAGCCTCTCCCTTCTCTCCATGCACCACCACCACCACCACCACCACTATAATGTGGAAAAGTCATGGTACCCACCCACCTGCAGTTTAATCAAACAAAATAACACTCCTACCTAACAATGCCAAATGCCATATTTAGAGGGTGCTTACTTTATAAAAGAAGGGGATGATGGCCTGGACATTGGTGATTTCCGAAGTTCAGTCTTCTAGAGGTAAACATACCTTTTAGTAGTGCTTTTAATATGAATCTTTATATTAATATTGTTTATTGTCTTATTACTGCTGTGATGTCTCAGCCCTGAATGATTTTATGTGAAGCAAATGCAATACATTTGCATTATATTAAACTTCAGTGAAATAATTTTTGAACATGCTTCAAAGCCAAGTACTCGGCTGTGGTAAAACACTAAGATGCCTTCTCTTATGTCATTCTGATTGCTGAATTTTATAATCTGAATTTTAATTTTTTCAGAGTGAAAACACCATTCATATTTACTAAGAGGGGGAACAAGAGAGGTAAGCGCTAACCATGTGTATGCTTGGTGTGACTTGACATTTGCAATGCCTTCTAAGCATGTGAGTTATAGCAATACTACTAGTTACTGTTTAATGCTTTATATAGTTTATATAGTCTGACTTTGGTACCAATACATATAACCTGAAGCTTGGCATCTTTGTTGCATAGGCTGAAAGATGTCGGATGCTCAGATGGCAGAGTTTGGGGCTGCAGCCTCATTTCTGAGAAAGTCAGAAATGGAGCGTCTTGAGGCCCAAACGCGGCCCTTTGACATGAAAAAGGCAGTTTTTGTTCCTGATGTAGAAGAAGAATTTGTTAAAGGAACAATTCTCAGTCGTGATGGAGAAAAAGTTACTTGTGAGACTGAGAAAGGGAAGGTAAGAATTTACTGAGAGTGTTTGAAAAAAAAAAACAATAAAAAAATCCTAAAAACAGAAGCATTTGACATGAATATGCTTTTGCATGCAGACTGTTGTCGTGAAGGAGTGCGACGTTCACCCTCAGAACCCGCCAAAGTTCGATAAAATCGAGGACATGGCGATGTTCACCTTCCTGCACGAACCTGCTGTGCTGTTTAACCTCAAAGAGCGTTACGCAGCCTGGATGATCTACGTGAGTTGTGAATGTGAACTCCTTCACTTATACAGACTAAAACTTAACACAAGACAATAAACATTGGTTTCTTTCTCTTTCAGACCTACTCAGGACTTTTCTGTGTAACTGTCAACCCCTACAAGTGGCTGCCAGTGTACAATCAAGAAGTTGTTGTTGCCTACAGAGGAAAGAAGAGGAGTGAAGCTCCTCCTCACATCTTCTCCATTTCTGATAACGCCTACCAGTACATGCTTGCAGGTAAACATAATTAAACTGAGTCTGGTGTTTAAATAAAAACAAATTTACATTAGATTGTTCTTTTTTTTTGGTATTGAGCTCAGATTCATATGATTATTATTTTTTTTTTTAGACAGGGAAAACCAGTCTATCCTTATCACGTGAGTCTACCTCTTTTTAAGATACTGCCATTTTATAATGTCATACGATTAAGATTTCAATGTCATTTGACATGATCTTTCTAAATGTATTTTATTATATGTGTATGCAATTATAGTTATTTCAACAATTATGTGATCATGTACATACACCTGAACTTTTCATAGTGGAGAATCTGGTGCTGGGAAGACTGTGAACACCAAGAGAGTCATTCAGTACTTTGCCAGCATCGCAGCTGGTGGTATTAAGAGGGATCCCAATGACAAGAAGGTGAATTAAACATTGACATTTACATATCATTGCCTACAGAACTCTGTCAGGGAAAACTATGAATAGTTTTTTATGTGATGTTAGATGCAACATTTTTAACTAGTAGTATATAACAGTTAGTTCTCATTCTACAATTAACCTGGACGTGCAGCATTCAAAAACTTATTTAATATATTATGGAATATTTTACTGTCTGTATAACTTCACTTGTCTGAGTTCACCATGTAAAATTGCACTTTCAAGTTTAAAACTGTTTTTTTTGTTGTTGTTTTTTACCCTATATTTAAATATGAAATTCTTTGAGAGGATAAAAACTCCTTATTGAGAAAGACCTGGCCAAAAAAGTATGGCATTACAAAGTTACTAAAATTTTAAAAGCAAACATAACAAAAACAAATTAGGAATGAAAAATTAAATAAGTTAAAATGAACAAAAGACTACAAACAAAAGTATACTATATATAAAATTAATTTCAGTAATAACAACTTGAATAAATCCTAGTTACTTTGTAGAGCAGCCATACTTATACTTACACATATTAGGAGAAGTTTCCCAAATATGGCATTGTAGAATATAATATACTAATGCTGCTCTCTCCTTAGGCTTAACAAAGGTTGAGAAACCAAATCATAAAGTACTTGCTGTTGTGTACTAGGCAATGATTGTATATATTACACAGTGAGCTGTGATGCACAAAATCAAGACAGCAAAGAGTAGAGAAGGCAGTATTCATGTGAATAATGTCGCTACATTTTTTTTTACACAATTATTATATTAAAATAGCTTTATTTCTATAGTCAAAACCTACCCTAACCTTTAGTTTCTTCACTAGATGCTCAATATGCACTCTGAAAGAGAGCCCATCATCCACTAAGGTGCCCAAGTACTTATAGGGTGACACTTTTCTGTTGAGTACCTTCCTAAGGTATAGAGGGCAACGAGCTTTAAAATCAGCTCTGGAAAAAAGCATACATTTAGTTTGAAAAAACAACATTACACCATACAGAGGCCTACAACTGATAAAAGGCAGTTTGGAGCTAAACAATGACTCGTTTCAGGGAAAAGGCAACTGAATAGACTATTGTATCATCTGCATAAAGAGGCACTTTAGCCATAAAGAGGTCCATCCTATTCATTCATTTATTTTATTTATTTATTTATTTAAAAAAAAAAAAAAAGGACAGGGGCTAAAAGGGCTCTAATGTGTCTCTACGAAAAGTGGGTTTCATGCCGCTTTTATAGAAAATCTCGGATAAGACCATCGACCAGACTACGAGTGCTGGATTCTTACAGTATCTTACATGTTAATAGCCGTTCGTATGGGTATTTGTGACCGCTGCTTTACTCAAGTTAACAAGCAGGGCAGGACACTGATAATTTAATTTATTTATTGGCTGCAGTAATGGTAATAAAACCTGATCTAAAGCCACACAAAATTTTACTTAATTTTTTTATTCAACAGTAGGTTCAGTAACTTCAAGATGTGGTAAATGATTTTTATGACTTAAAATATAAAAAGCTGTGGTTACCCTAATATTTTCAAAGCTTATGTAAACTTGCAGTTGAAACCGTTCTTGGCTGACAATAAAAAATTAAGTGAAATTTTGGGTGGCTTTACATTGTGCTTTTGCAATATTGTTAAAATATTTCAATTATTTATGGAAAGGATGGGCATGACAAACACATAGAAAGCCCAAAGAAAGGGGAACACACAATTTTCCTTTTATCTCTTTCTAGGGTACTCTGGAGGATCAAATCATCCAGTGTAACCCTGCTCTGGAGGCTTTCGGAAATGCCAAGACCATCAGAAATGACAACTCCTCCAGATTTGTAATTTTAATCATATTTTGTAAGTCTATTATTATGTATAATTGCAGAAAACAAAGGTACAGAATAATGTTTATCTTTTTAATTAGGGCAAGTTTATCCGTATTCACTTTGGTGCCACTGGCAAGCTGGCCTCTGCTGATATTGAGACATGTAAGACTCTCTATTTATTTATTTTTTTATATATAAAATTATTACCTACTTTTATTTCATTTCTTTTTACAACATTTTTATTTAATTTTTTGAATGAGCATACTAATTTGCTTATTGTTTCTCCTGTTATTCTGGTTGTTACAGATCTTCTAGAGAAGTCCCGTGTGACGTTCCAGCTTAAGGCTGAGAGAGATTACCATATCTTCTACCAGATCTTGTCTCAAAAGAAACCTGAGCTTCTAGGTCAGCAAGAAACATCTAATTAATTAATAATGCAATCAGTTCATTTCGGTACATCTGTATATACAGTACATGACTGTTACAAAAACATCAATCTTTCTTTTCTCTGTTACAGAAATGCTGCTCATTACTGCTAACCCTTATGACTACGCGTTCATCTCCCAAGGAGAGACTCAAGTAGCCTCTATTAATGATGCTGATGAGCTGATGGCTACTGATGTAAGTGAAAAGAGGTTTTCTATGTTAAGTACAAGTTCCTAAGGGCAAGTAAATCAACTTTTAACTGTACTGTCTATGCCGATGTATTACTGAGGAACAGGTAGCTGCTGTAATACCTCTTGTGTTTAAGAGAGACACTACAATTCTTTTGCTCTAGGAAGCTTTTGATGTGCTGGGCTTCACCCAAGAGGAGAAGAACAGCATCTACAAGCTGATCGGTGCCATCATGCACTACGGCAACATGAGGTTCAAGCAGAAGCAGAGAGAGGAGCAGGCCGAGGCTGACGGCACCGAAGGTACTGTATAAATTGATACATACAAATAAATCCAATGTTTATATGTTCGTAAATCGATTATGGTTAGTATAATTACAGGTTCTCTAATGTACAAATTTTAGTAAAGCAATTCAAAGATGAGTAGGTTACTCATAAGCATTTTGGTAATCCAAGAAAACCAATTTTGTGATTACAAGAAAACATCTCATCTTTCTAAGAGCAGCATCTTGTTACTGCAAGAAATCATCTCATTATCTCACATATTTTTACTTCATGCTTGGCTTAAATGAAAACAAAATATTAAAATCACTTAGCACTCAACACAGCATTGTCAATAGTATATGCACAATACTAAGAATTCGTAAATCCCAGTATTTATACAGATGCTTGTGCCATATATCTAAATGAATGCAGCCAGTATCTAAGGCCATTCCTGCCTCCCACATCCTAAAAATAAATACTTTACAGCACTTGTGTATGTAGTACTTAATGCATTCCCGTCTCTGTGTGCATGGAGATTGCATGTTCTCCCCATGCTTGGTGGGTTTCCTCGGGGTACTCCAGTTTCCTCCCACAGTCCAAAGATATGCAGGTTAGGCTAATTGGTGTTCCCAAAATTGCCTGTGTGTGTGAATGGGTGTGTGAGTGTGTGTATGCGTGTGCCCTGCGAAGGATTGGCACCCTGTCCATGTTGTACTCTGCCTCATGCACTAAGCCTCCTGGGATAGGCTCCAGGTCCTTGCGACACTGAATACAGGATAAAGCGGTACAGACGATAAATGAGTGAGAGTGAGTGAGCACTTAATGCTCAATTTTAAATACTAAATAATAAATGCTAGAATTATGTAATAGCATTAGACTACAGTCTATAGACCATGGCCAATTTATGCATCTGTATGAACCCTGCGATAAGAGTCCTTTATAATGTGCATATACTAATGATAATATTGTGTACACTGCTAATATTGTGTTCAGTCTCATTGTGGTTTAATTCAGGAATTAAGTAAAATATGACAAATTCTATAAAATGTAATCAACTGGTAACCATATAATAATATAATTTGTATTATAAAAACAGTGTTATGTTGTTAGGTTGTAATATTTTTCTTTTAGTTAAAAAAAGATGCATTTTTCATAATAATGTTTTTCTACTAATTAAAGATATGTTTTTGTAAATTATTATTATTATTATTATTATTATTATTATTATTATTAATAATAATAATAATAATAATAATAATAATAATAATAATAAAAGTATGTTTTGTTTTATATTTTTAAAAGTTTGAATTAGGATTTGTTAAAAATCAAAGTCCAAGCTATACTGTATGTGTTTACAGTAGTTCATTTTTTAAGACTTCTTCTTAAGCAATCCAATTTGCACTTAATACTAATTAGCAATCTAGCTTACTCAGAGTAGTGCTCAGAAAGCTGACCGAATGGTATTCTCACCATTTGACAAGCAGCTATGACAAGAGATATGTAATTAATAATGGTAATTATCTATTTCAGATGCGGACAAATCAGCTTATTTAATGGGTCTGAACTCTGCCGATCTTATCAAGGCCCTGTGTCACCCCAGAGTCAAAGTAGGAAATGAGTGGGTCACTAGGGGGCAAAATGTCCAGCAGGTTAGAAAATTATGCAGTTACTGTAAAAGAAATCTAAACTCCTATCATCCAAATGATATTTTTTGTAAAAAATGATTACATATTCTATACCATAGGTGTACTATGCTGTCGGTGCTTTGTCAAAGGCAGTATATGAGAAAATGTTCCTTTGGATGGTTGTAAGAATTAATCAATCATTGGACACCAGGCAGCCTCGCCAGTACTTCATCGGTGTGCTGGATATCGCTGGCTTTGAGATCTTTGAGGTACATTTTTTTATACAAATTTCTTGATCTGCTTTCAAATCTCTGCTACCGAAGAGCTTCAGACATTATGAGGGGTACATTATTATTAGTAACTGTATATTTTCCTTAACAGTTCAACACCTTTGAGCAGCTGTGTATTAACTTCACTAATGAGAAGTTGCAGCAGTTCTTTAACCACCACATGTTTGTGCTGGAGCAAGAAGAATACAAGAAAGAAGGTATTGAGTGGACATTCATTGACTTCGGCATGGACTTGCAGGCTTGCATTGATCTCATTGAAAAGGTGAGGCATGGAATTTGAGCTTACAACTTTCAGAACCTTAGTTCAAAAATTATATAATCTCATTCTGTTTTACTCTTTTCTCTGTAGCCCATGGGTATCATGTCCATCCTTGAAGAGGAGTGCATGTTCCCCAAGGCCAGTGATGCCACATTTAAAGCTAAGCTTTATGACAATCATTTGGGCAAATCTGCTAACTTCCAGAAGCCCAGGAATGTGAAAGGTAAACCAGAGGCCCACTTTGCCCTAGTTCACTATGCAGGCACGGTTGACTACAACATTAACAACTGGCTGGTGAAGAACAAGGATCCCCTTAATGAAACTGTTGTGGGGCTGTACCAAAAGTCCACCATGAAATTGCTGTCTATCCTTTTTGCAAATTATGCTGGTGCTGATTCAGGTAAGATAACTCAGCTGACTAAATAATGTATTCTCTTATTAAAGTCATCCGGCATTTTGTTCTAATCATCAGGCATGTTTTTCTAATAGCCTCGGCCGAAGGTGGAAGTGGAAAAAAGGAAAAGAAGAAAAAGGGTTCTACATTCCAGACTGTGTCTGCTCTTCATAGGGTGAGATAAGTTGTATAAATCTTAAAAATATAGAAAGATGTACATGTGAATCCACTGTATAGTATCTATATTTAAATACGCTACAATAACATTACCAAATCCGTATTTTGTCATTTTTCAGTAGTTTACAAAACCATTTATGAACAGACTATTTTCTGTAATCAGTGGGGAACTGGTATGCTAAGTTTTGGTCAAGTTTAGCAACTAATGCCAGCCGTAACATTTTACACAAATTGAGTCATGTGCATTCTTGCAGTTGTGAGACATTGGTTGTACCCATTCCACCTTTAGGAGAATTTAAACAAGCTGATGACCAACCTGAGATCAACTCATCCTCATTTTGTGCGCTGCATCATCCCCAATGAGACAAAGACTCCTGGGGCCATGGACAATCCTTTAGTAATGCATCAGCTGCGCTGTAACGGTGTGCTGGAGGGCATCAGAATCTGCAGAAAGGGCTTCCCCAACAGGATCCTCTATGGTGACTTTAAGCAGAGGTAAAATGTTATAGCATAAGGGACTTTTGCTCAGACAGTCCACCCTGAAAGTATTAGAATGGCAAGGCCAATTATTTTGTTCTGACTAAATACTAAAGACATACTGTATGATTTGAGATTAAAATATAAGTATTTTTTCCTTTCCTGGTACGCACATACAGATGTGTTAAACAGCTTGGAACATAGAACCTTTTGTTTAAACCAACCCATTTTAAGTGACTAGAATATAGGAATATTTGACTGACAGGTGATTCTTTCTGACTTACACAGGATAAGCAATATACTGTAGATAATTAATAAATAATAATTTTAATAATTTAGCAGTAAACTGTAGCCTATTAGGTATTCTTAAATTCCTGCCAATTTCTATTAATTTCTTAAATGCTTTATTTTCAGATACCGCATTTTAAATCCAGCTGCTATTCCTGAAGGACAATTCATTGACAGTAGGAAGGGAGCTGAAAAATTGTTGGCTTCATTGGACATTGACCATAATCAGTACAAGTTTGGACACACTAAGGTTCAATACTATAAATCATATTTGTTTAGCAGTTTCGCTGGATACCTGAGTCATTTGACATTAAATAACTATTGGTATACATATTGAGATATTATATGCTGTTATTCAAGGTGTTCTTCAAGGCTGGTCTCCTGGGTCTTCTTGAAGAAATGAGAGATGATCGGCTTGCCCTGATCATCACTCGTTTTCAGGCTTGTGCTCGGGGTCTTCTCTCAAGAGTTGAGTTCCAGAAGATGGTTGAACGCAGGTAAGAGTCTACATTGTGTTGATAATTCTCAAGTCATTTTTTTTAATTTTTACATTTACATTTACATTTAGGCATTTGGCAGACGCCCTTATCCAGAGCGACTTACAAAAAGATAATTAATTAATTTTTAACTTTAAATTTGCTGTATGACCCTGTAGGGATGCCCTGCTTGTGATCCAGTGGAATATCCGTGCCTTTATGGGTGTCAAGAATTGGCCGTGGATGAAACTTTACTTTAAAATCAAACCACTGTTAAGGTCGGCTGAGGCTGAAAAAGAGATGGCCAACATGAAGGAAGAATTTTTGAAGCTGAAAGAAGCCTATGCCAAATCTGAAGCCCGCAGAAAGGAGCTTGAGGAGAAAATGGTCTCACTTCTCCAAGAGAAAAATGACCTGCAACTCCAAGTCCAGGCTGTAAGTTTACAGTTATTATTGAGACATATGACAGTACGACAAAAGTACAGATTTCAAACATAAATTTATACTACATTATAATGTTTGCATAAACAGGAGCAAGACAATCTTTGTGATGCTGAGGAGCGATGTGAGGGACTAATCAAAAATAAGATCCAACTTGAAGCTAAAACCAAAGAGTTGACTGAGAGACTGGAGGATGAAGAAGAAATGAATGCTGAGCTGACGGCTAAGAAGAGAAAGCTTGAGGATGAATGCTCCGAGCTGAAGAAAGACATTGATGATCTGGAGCTTACTCTGGCCAAAGTAGAAAAAGAAAAACATGCCACTGAGAACAAGGTAATCTACTTTGGTTCAGTTCAGCTTTTCAATGCTAAAAGCTTGCATTGTTCCAAGTACTGAAGCACTGCTCAAAATCATAGGTTAAAAATCTGACTGAGGAAATGGCAGCTCTAGATGAAATCATTGCCAGACTGACCAAGGAGAAAAAAGCTCTCCAGGAAGCTCATCAGCAAACACTGGATGATCTGCAGAGTGAGGAGGACAAAGTCAACACTCTGACCAAAGCCAAAGCTAAACTGGAGCAGCAAGTTGATGATGTTAGTACTTGTTACCTTATTATAGATATCAAATACTGTATTAACTTCACTAAAAGAGATGTAATACCATAATTCAAAATTATATTTTCAGCTTGAAGGATCACTAGAACAGGAAAAGAAGCTACGTATGGACCTGGAGAGAATTAAAAGAAAACTTGAAGGTGACTTAAAACTGACTCAAGAGAATATTATGGACTTGGAAAATGATAAGCAACAGTTAGAGGAAAGGCTGAAAAAGTAAGTTCTTAACAATATACAGTACACTGAATAATAATGCAACAATAAACTACAACTAAACTATGTTTGTATGTTTATCAAAACCACAGAAAAGATTTTGAGATCAGCCAACTCAACAGCAAAATTGAGGATGAGCAAGTAATGGCAGCCCAACTTCAAAAGAAACTTAAAGAGTTGCAGGTAATCTGATACCTCACTAAGATTATAACTTTTCTAACACTAACTACTGTAGAGTGCTTACCATGAAATCATATATTCAAGGCTCGTATTGAAGAACTGGAAGAAGAGCTTGAGGCTGAGAGAGCTGCCCGTGCCAAGGTTGAGAAACAAAGGGCAGATTTGGCACGAGAGCTGGAGGAGATCAGCGAGAGGCTGGAGGAGGCTGGTGGTGCCACTTCTGCCCAGATTGAAATGAATAAGAAGAGAGAGGCTGAGTTCCAGAAACTGCGCAGAGACCTCGAAGAGGCCACTCTGCAACATGAGGCCACTGCAGCAACTCTTAGAAAGAAACATGCTGACAGTGTGGCAGACCTGGGAGAGCAGATTGACAACCTTCAGAGAGTGAAGCAGAAGCTTGAGAAGGAGAAGAGTGAACTAAGACTGGAGCTGGATGATGTGGTCTCCAACATGGAGCAGATTGTCAAGTCCAAGGTAACAATGAATACTGATGCACTGTTTATACAAACATGTATGTTTTATATTTAGGATCATTAAAATGTATTAAGTATAATTTTTTTCCCTTCCTATTTTCTTTCCATTATATTGATTAACATCCTTTGGTGTAGGCAAACCTTGAAAAAATGTGCAGGACGCTGGAGGACCAAATGACTGAATATAGGACTAAATTTGAGGAAGGACAGCGCAGCATTAATGACCTCAGCATGCAAAAAGCTAAACTGCAAACAGAAAATGGTAAGGACTGTTGTAATAAATAAGGGTGTGCATTCTAGAAGTTATGTATAAAACACATGTTTTTTTAAGGTGAACTCACAAGACAACTGGAAGAGAAGGATTCCTTGGTCACTCAGCTGACCAGAAGCAAGCAGTCCTATACCCAACAGATTGAGGATCTTAAGAGACAACTTGAAGAGGAAGTGAAGGTATTTCTACAATTGGTGCTTCACAACTTTTTACACATTACAAAATAAAAAAAAAAAAAAAAAATTAAACACTATTCTTTCCAGGCTAAGAATGCCCTGGCCCATGCAGTGCAATCAGCTCGTCATGATTCTGACCTGCTCAGAGAGCAGTATGAGGAGGAGCAGGAGGCAAAGGCTGAGCTACAGCGCAGTCTCTCCAAAGCAAACTCTGAGGTAGCTCAGTGGAGGACCAAGTATGAAACTGATGCTATCCAGAGAACAGAAGAGCTGGAGGATGCGAAGTAAGGAATCAGAATGGATTACATTTTATATTTTCCCTAAATATTCATTTTCAGTTTTCATGTTAAAACATGGGAGAAAAAAACTTGCTTAAACATTTGCTGTCCTGACACATAGGAAGAAACTTGCTCAGCGTCTGCAAGATGCAGAAGAAGCTGTGGAAGCTGTCAATGCCAAGTGCTCCTCTCTGGAAAAGACCAAACACAGACTGCAGAATGAGATTGAAGATCTCATGGTTGATGTGGAAAGGTCTAATGCTGCTGCAGCTGCTCTGGACAAGAAGCAAAGAAACTTCGACAAGGTTATTATTCACTTCATTGCATTGATTTGGCACTTGTGTCCCCTTCAGAGACCTATCTTGGTAAATATCTTTTTGTTTCAATTCACCAGGTTCTGGCTGAGTGGAAGCAGAAATTTGAAGAGTCACAGTCTGAGCTGGAGAGCTCCCAAAAAGAGGCCAGATCTCTAAGCACTGAGCTCTTCAAACTGAAGAACTCGTATGAGGAGTCCCTTGATCATCTGGAGACCATGAAGAGGGAGAACAAGAACCTCCAAGGTTTCCATGTTTGTTTCAGACACCTAGAACATTTATATAGTATTTAACATATATTAACAAGCATATTATTTTCTTACAAATAGAGGAAATTTCTGACCTTACTGAGCAAATTGGTGAGACTGGAAAGAGCATCCACGAACTGGAGAAAATCCGTAAACAGCTCGAGCAGGAAAAGGCTGAGATTCAAACTGCTCTTGAAGAAGCTGAGGTGCAAGACTATTACTGATTACATCACATGTATATCATATATTCTGCAGCTCTAGATTTGAGAAACCTAAATACCAATGGGATAGTTTTTTTGGGGAAAAAAATCAATATTTAACATTTTATTGAACTATAAACTCTTAGGCTTCCCTTGAGCATGAAGAAGGAAAGATCTTGCGGGCCCAACTAGAGTTCAACCAGGTAAAGGCTGATATTGAGCGTAAGTTGGCCGAAAAAGATGAAGAAATGGAGCAGGCCAAGAGGAATCACCAAAGAATGGTGGACACCCTGCAGAGCTCTCTAGAGGCTGAGACTCGCAGCAGAAATGAGGCTTTGAGGGTGAAAAAGAAGATGGAGGGAGACCTAAACGAGATGGAGATCCAGTTGAACCAGGCTAACAGGCAGGCTTCAGAGGCCCAGAAACAACTTAAGAGTCTCCATGGACATATGAAGGTATATTCTCATCAAATTAATTATTATAATGAAAAGAAGTAATGACTGAATCTTTATTTCTAACTGTTTCACCTATGTGAAATTTCTATAATCATCTCATTGTGATTTAGGATATGCAACTGCAGCTGGATGATGCTCTTCGTGGTAACGATGATCTCAAAGAGAACATTGCTATTGTGGAGAGACGCAACAATCTGCTGCAGGCTGAACTGGATGAACTGAGATCCCTGGTAGAGCAGACCGAGAGAGGCCGCAAACTGGCTGAGCAAGAATTGCTGGATGTCAGTGAGAGGGTTCAGCTACTGCACTCTCAGGTAAGATATGGATTCCTATTTTCATTTACATTGTAGATTTGGTGGAATATGACCTATAGGATATTTAAACTGTAACTATATATCTGTAGAACACTAGCTTGCTGAACCAGAAGAAGAAACTAGAGGCAGACACCTCCCAGCTGCAGACTGAGGTAGAGGAGGCTGTCCAAGAGTGCAGGAATGCTGAGGAAAAAGCCAAAAAAGCCATCACTGATGCTGCCATGATGGCAGAAGAGCTGAAGAAGGAGCAGGACACCAGTGCTCACCTGGAGCGCATGAAGAAGAACATGGAGCAGACCATTAAAGACCTCCAGCATCGTCTGGATGAAGCTGAGCAAATTGCCATGAAAGGTGGCAAGAAGCAGGTCCAGAAACTGGAGGCTAGAGTGAGTTCATAACTTTTCTTGATTGAGATGGAAATACCACATATTATCTTGAATCTCCAAAAACATTTTGTTTAATTATACATTTGTACACATATGTAGGTAAGGGAGCTGGAAAATGAGGTTGAAATAGAACAGAGAAAAGCCAGCGAATCTATAAAAGGAATCCGGAAATATGAACGGAGGATCAAGGAGCTTACCTACCAGGTTATTTTTTCTTTTTATTTTGACACTCATCCACTTTAAAATATGTAATACCAACTGGGAAGAACCTGCTAAAAAATGTATATGGTATTTACAGACTGAGGAAGACCGAAAGAATCTGGCTCGTCTACAAGACCTCGTAGACAAACTGCAGCTGAAAGTCAAGTCCTACAAGAGATCTACAGAGGAAGCTGTAAGTTCATTAAAATGAAACTGCACACATTAAATACACATTTGTACTCCTATTTGTTTATAAATGTTGTGAATACTCTTTTCAGGAGGAGCAGGCTAACGTCCACCTTGGCAAGTTCCGCAAGTTGCAGCATGAGCTGGATGAGGCAGAGGAAAGAGCCGACATTGCCGAGTCTCAGGTCAACAAGCTGAGAGCCAAGAGCCGTGACATAAGCGCCAAAGTAAGCTCTCTTATCATTCAAATGTTATTAAGTGATAAAACCTCTTGTGTTTGCGTTATCATTTTGATATTAGACCTTTTGTAATGTTACAGCACGGGTTTTGTTTTGCTGTTGTATACACTATGATTAGTATTAAAAATGTTTAAACTATTGTAGGCTAAAAGAATTACTGACTAAATCACTAAGTTACTGTTAACAAGGAACTGCAAACATTAAGTACTATTACAGTATAACCTGTAAAGCTAAAAAAATCTTACAATGGTAAACTGAAAGAGAAAAAGAAAAGAAAAACTCACTTTATAACTCCTGTTCTTGTCTTTATTTTCTTTTACAGAAGGGTCATGATGAAGAGTGAAGAGATCATTTGACTCTTTCTTTAAAGCTTTTCCAAGTGCTCTTTGACACTGAAACCTGTAGATGAATAGAATAAAAATCAGCAATTATCCCCTTTGACTGTGTTCTTTTTTATCTGTATTAAAAATACAGATTAAATACTTTAAATCAGCATTTCTTTTCATTTTTATAAACACATACATAATTGTAGCTTATTTTCCAGCTTCACATAAGAGATTACTCTTGTGAGATTTTTGCACATACAAAAAGAAGCTGAAAAAAAAAACAGACATCACTCGGCATAGATTCTGTCATCAAGTGCTTCTTGTTTTTCTATTAAAGTGAGGACTAGGATTGATAGCATTTCCTATGCGTCGAAATCTATTTATGGTGCTCCAGATGTGTGACGCTAATGCTCCTAATGCAATGTTTAGATTTTGCCTTATATTGCTTGTATGCATGACCGGCTAAAAAAAAAAGAAAAAAAAAGTGAAATTTTAAGAACGAAGCACTAAACTATAAATGTTAATCACAACATAGTAGTTGTTTACAGTACTTCTTAGGTTTTGTCTGGTGTCGAAAATGGAAAATGCAATGCCTTTAAAAATGCATCAATTAAGTTAAGACTGTCATAAATTTTTGTTTCAGCTTTTAGATTTTTCAATTTAAATTTCAATGTAATTAAAAAAAAATTTTACATAACTTTATTATTTATATATTTATTTATTGCTAGTTTAATCCTAAAATCATGGCTGATAAATAAAGACTTCTACATTAACAGTTAAGGTTTCTACATACTTTAATACTTTATAATAATAAAGACATCTATATTTGTGCATTAAAGTTTCCAACATGAAACCAATATGTGCAATTAATCTCTGGCTGACAAAATGTATTTTTTAGTAGAAATCTGAACTGTACTTATTAGTCATCAAATTACTTCTGGGGTTAGCATAAGCAGGAAGGTATAAAATCAACAGAAAATATGGTCCTCTTTAAATCTTATATATTTAATTACTACGATGGTCATCCAAGTCAAACCGGGACTGCCTGTGAATGAAGGCGTAAAACAGAATGACATTTAGAGAAGACTTAAAGGATAGAATGGCGATAAAACTCTGAGCTGTGGTACAACGTTTTTAAAGGAGGCTGTATGTCCATGAATGATGATACTGCAGTCACTACCATGAACATTCAGTCTGATCCTGGAAAATCAACAGCTAACTTGTCGCCAACTTGTGGAAGAGGTTCACAATCATTTGTGAACTCCACTTGCATGTTACTTTTGGCTGGGAGTTATTATGAAATCCCCCATACAGTCCTGATCTCACTTCAATCCATTTCCAGATGTTTGGGCCATTAATGAAGTTCCTGGGAGGCCAGTGTTTCAGACATGAAGCAGGCCCTCTGATCATGACTCCAGCATATTGAGAAAACCTTCTACCTTTATGGTATCCATGCACTAGTGAAACACTATGGTACTTAATGTTGCAGGGTATTACATAAAGAAATAAAGGTAATTTTTACTCTCACAACAGTGTATTTTGCACAAGTCACAGATTGACTTTAATGGCTCTTGGAGTATTGAGTGCTTCATGAATCTTTTTCATAACATTATCAGTCTATTAATTCATTACTAATTGTCTGTTTAAACATAATAAAATATTTAGGTAATCAGTTCAGGTAAATTGTTTAGATCATTTAGCTTAAGTGAAATTATATTGCACTATTTCGAACTATTCGTAGCTGCAATGAGTTACAAATAAAAGTTAGGAGGGAAAGAGATTATGTCAAAAGAGGACAAAGGGGGAAAACTGTCACATTGACATTGCATTTAATTTACAAAAGTACATTAATAATAATAATAACAATAATAATAATAATAATAATAATAATAATTTAGTTGCCATAATAATGTAGATACTATTTTATTTATTTTAAGTACTAAATAATAATTAGTAGTCACAGCAGCAGTAGTAATATTAGTAATAGTAGTATTTATTGTAGTACTAATAATATTTATTTATGTATGTATGTATTTGTTTATGTATAAAATATTTGTTCACTTCTCTAATAACAGGACTGGGGTTAACACAGTCTTAAATAAAAATTAGATTAAAAAAATCAGAAACGCATATTGTAAAGAAGCAATGCAAATGGTAAGCAAACATAACATTCTACGGAAATGTAGACCAGTAGGACTTATTAAGTTACAATAGAAATAATTATGTTAAAAAGTTAAAAGTTGAGTGTCCCATGCATACCTATTTTTTTTATTTTTATTATATATTTAATGAATAAAAAGAAGAAGGACCTACCTCCCCAAATAAACAGACTCTGTGTTTGCTCTGGTGGTGGGTGTGTGCCATAAAAGGTATGGTGGGCATTTTACAGGTGGTCATGGGCATTTGTTCACTGTTCAGATGCTGCAGTATCCTGATCCAGATCCCAGTCTGTATAGTCTAGCAAAAAATAACAACAACCATAACTACAACAACAACAACAATCATGATTTACTAATGGGAGAATAGCATGCACTTTAGTGATTTTTTTACTGACCTCACCTTAAAAAATAACCTTTTTCTTATTTTCTAGCTTAAAATGTACTTAAAGTTAAAGTACTCTAGCTTAAAGTTTATCTCAGGAGAAACAAGAGGGTTGCTGGATGCTCTGAAGGATACAAGATATCTGAGTAGCCTTGGTGCTGTTCAAGGTGATAAGGAAGCCAGTAGTATAGTGTTTATTAGAGGAGGAGTCCACAAAGGACAGCTGAGAAATTTGAGGAGGGGTGGGTTAAAGATTTGCACCTTAACATTATTTTTTATAAACCACCTCTTTTTTTGGGGGGAAACAAACGATTTAGACAAACCCATCTGAAATCATTATCATTAGACATCTTTCAAATCAATACAATAGGTATATGCATCTAAAATTTAATTAGGGCCCACACTTTCCCCCTTAATTGGCCATGTAATTAAATAGCATATAATCTATAAAGCATAAAAGGCTGCCAAACACTATAAGTAGATACTTTTATTTATGTGCTTGGAGACCTTTATGGCTAAAGCATCTGCTCCAGGCATATAGGGCATGAGCTGTCCTTCTCAATCAGCAAAAGGCACTCAGTAGGAATTTCACAGGGTTATCTTTGTACTCAAGGACAATAGGAAAAAACAATCCAGTGTAACAAGACTATGACAATGGCATGTCCTTTGGTCATCTGAAAGCTAATATCTATACAGTCATTACAGTTTATTTATTTATTTATAATAAACTAAGTTATACCTAAATTATAAACATACTAATGTACATTTACAGCAAAATTTATAAACAACGTAATGTAAATTTAGTTTTGATCTCTGTAAAAAAAAAAAAATACATAACATAATTTCTATCATGTATTACAATAATCAAATGTCTGTTTAAAAGAATCACGTTGTGTTACAAAGAAAATTTAAAAATAATATAAACCGTTTTTGAAATGTACTTTAGCAAAGCGAGTCCTTTATTTCGAAAACCTTTGCGCAGCCTGAGCTTTTTAGGAGGAAGGGAATGTGCAAACATATATCACACTTAATGGTGTTGACTTGCACCTTGTAACAAGGTTCTTCACTTAGTCGCCTTTTACCCCTCGACTGTCCACGCATCATGTGCCTTGCTGTTAATCTTGACCCCATTTATCACCATGTAGTGTTAACGTATGTGACACACTCAAGGGGGCAATGAACGATAAATGAAGCTCAGACATTGAAAGACGTGAGGCATGTTCGTATATGAGCTTCCATATTAAACTGGTAACTTATTAAACTAAAAGATAATTAAATGATACTGACAAAACCACCATTATTTATGCAAATAATAACCCAAAAAATGAAAACTATTAATAATGTACAGTTCATTTTACAATTAACCACTACTACCTAATATTACTGAAGAACATGGACAAGAAAATTAATTTGAATAATCATTGAAGCTCCAAATGCCTCTTAGACCTCACAAGATGTTCTGTTTACCTTAAAATGTATTGTTCTTTAAACAAGACAAAGTAAACTGGATGATAGGTGCAGTGTCTTTCGACCTCATGACCATCATTAGAAGAGGACCACACTGTCAAAAACGACGATACATAAATGGCTGTGGACAGACAAATCGTACCTGCTGTTCTTCTCAATCACAGAGAAGCACATGGCAAGAATTTCACAGGGTTATCTTTGTGCTCAAGTATAAGGCAAAGGAACAATGCCATTTCAACACCATGGGGCTGAGTGAAACTATCACGCCAGCTGGAGAACGACCTTGGTGTGTGTTACTACTCAGAGACATAGCTGTCTCTGATGTCTCGCTAATAAGGCTAACGAAACACCTGTTGCTGCTATACAAAAGAAATAGATAAACAAACATAAGATATGACACAAAAACTAACAATAGGTCTGCTTACATTAAGACACGGAAAAACTTAATGTAAAACATGTTTAATGTCAAGTTATGTTCATTAACACCAGACTATACCTTTGGTGATTTTTTTTTTTAAACAATCGTGCTACCTATCACTTGTTTTTTTTTGCTTTTTGCCACCTCTAAATGACTTAAATGAGTCACTTGGAAAAAAATTTTTATAATGTTACCCATAATTATTTGCTACTTTCCATATAATATTCATGTAAAATTATAATTAACTAATAATATAAATCACTATACCTGACCTTATCCTGGGCTGCTGTCACCATCTGCATTTCTTTCCTGTTAAGCATAACATACCTGACATCTATATATTTTTTTCTTACTTCAGAAAGGACCCTTGGTGACATAAAATACATGAACAAAAGAAATCTACCCCTGTCTGTGCTATCAGGTGCCTCACCATATTGAGACATTACAATGGATTATATGGTGCCAGCAGCCATATATAGAGAAGCCTGTGCATTATAAAAGGGAGAGAGGACGGACTCACTAAAGGGTTGTTTTGAGCTGTGGCATCCAACGGTGAGTTGTCTGAGAAGCCCAGGACTCACTTAGCACCAAGAGCAGTTCTTTTTTTAGAGAGTAGCTTTATTTTAAAAATAAGGCCCGTTACCTTTAAGACTGACACTGATCACAGTGTAAAACTTAATTAAGTTAGTTTTTACAATAATTCATATTTTCTGATTTATTTCAGAACAGTGCATCATTAACTCTTGGACTGAGGAACCATCAGGTAAGTGGCTTTACGACCATGATTTAATTACACAGCAATGCAAATTATATACTTTTCTCTGGGTGCATCTGATAGATTTAACAAAGGATTATATGTCCTTGAAATAAATAGAGGGTGAAAGATGTCGGATGCTCAGATGGCAGAGTTTGGTCCTGCCGCTTCTTATCTGCGGAAGTCAGATAAGGAACGACTGGAGGCCCAGACTCGGCCCTTCGACATGAAGAAGGAATGCTTTGTCCCTGATCCAGAGGAGGAATTTATTAAGGCATCGGTTATCAGTCGGGATGGTGACAAAGTCACTTGTGAAACCTCCAAGGGAAACGTAAGTGCTAAATCATTTGGCATAAGACCACAAAGCATCTGAAATCCCTGTTGTTGACATGACACTTGTAAATATTAAAATTTTTTTCAACAACAAATTTAATCCAACACATTATACAAAATGTACGAAAACAATTAAACAAAAGCACTGTGTATAAAGTACTTTCATGTAAAAATTATTATGCATTTAATCACAACCTAAACTACAACATGCTTTTGAATTAATATTTAAATATAGCAAGAAATATGTTAACTAGAAAAACTTTTAAAGGTTATGAATTAAAATAATTTAAAAAACTATTTTTCTGTCCTAAAACATGATTTATTTTTTTAACATACAATTTTTTTTTCTCTGCAGACTGTCACTGTCAAGGAAGTAGACGTTCACCCTCAGAATCCGCCAAAGTTCGATAAAATCGAGGACATGGCGATGTTCACCTTCCTGCACGAACCTGCTGTGCTGTTTAACCTCAAAGAGCGTTACGCAGCCTGGATGATCTACGTATGTTGTAAATGTGAACTCCTTCACTTATACAGACTAAAACTTAACACAGGACGATAAACATTGGTTTCTTTCTTTTTCAGACCTACTCAGGACTTTTCTGTGTAACTGTCAACCCCTACAAGTGGCTGCCAGTGTACAATCAAGAAGTTGTTGTTGCCTACAGAGGAAAGAAGAGGAGTGAAGCTCCTCCTCACATCTTCTCCATTTCTGATAACGCCTACCAGTACATGCTCGCAGGTAAACATAATTAAACTGAGTGCGGTGTTCAAATAAACACAAATTTAGGCTAGATTGTTCTTTCATTTTTTCCTGATTGACTGTAATGTTAACAGCTTAATATATTTAACGTATTAAGCTCAGTTTTTTTTGTTGTTGTTTTTTAGACAGGGAAAACCAATCTATCCTTATTACGTAAGTCTACCTCTTCTTATTACCTTATATAATAAGATTTCAGGTTCATTTGACATAATCTGTCCACCTACAAATATTATGTTTATATCTATATATGTTAACCTTTAAACACTTATGTGATTATGTACATACACCTGAACTTTTCATAGTGGGGAATCTGGTGCTGGAAAGACTGTGAACACCAAGAGAGTCATTCAGTACTTTGCCAGCATTGCAGCTGGTGGTATGGCGAAGAAGGACACCAGTGACAAGAAGGTTGAAAATTGATACCAGACATAAATCCTTGTAGAGCACTGCATATAAAATTACTTTGTTATAATAATATTCTTTTAAATGTTTTGTTTCAAGGGTACTCTAGAGGATCAAATCATCCAGTGTAACCCTGCTCTGGAAGCCTTCGGTAATGCCAAGACCATCAGAAATGACAACTCATCTCGTTTTGTGAGTGTCTATTGTTACTATTGGTGCATTTCATTAACACTTTCTAATGCGTTTTTATGGCTTTTGCCATTATGTAAAACATATATTTACAATAACTATATATAACTTTCTAATAGGGCAAGTTTATCCGAATCCACTTTGGTGCCACCGGCAAGCTTGCTTCTGCAGATATTGAGACTTGTAAGAGCAGATTACTGTGATCTATTTCTCTGAATTTGTATCATTTTTAACTTGTAAGTGATGTCAATACTTAATTTGCTTATTGTTTCTCCTGTTATTCTGGTTGTTACAGATCTTCTAGAGAAGTCCCGTGTGACGTTCCAGCTTAAGGCTGAGAGAGACTACCATATCTTCTACCAGATCTTGTCTCAAAAGAAACCTGAGCTGCTAGGTCAGCAAGAAACATCAAAAGAATAAATAATGCAATCAGTTCATTTCAGTATACATGAGTATATATGTATACATGAGTAGAAAAATATACCACATTATATATTTCTATCTTTTCTCTGTTACAGAAATGCTGCTCATTACTGCTAACCCTTATGACTACGCGTTCATCTCCCAAGGAGAGACTCAAGTAGCCTCTATTATTGATGCTGATGAGCTGATGGCTACTGATGTAAGTGAAAAGAGGTTTTCTGTTAAGTACAAGTTCCTAAGGGCAAGTAAATCAACTTTTAACTGTACTGTCTATGCCGATGTATTACTGAGGAACAGGTAGCTGCTGTAATACCTCTTGTATTTAAGAGAGACACTACAATTCTTTTGCTCTAGGAAGCTTTTGATGTGCTGGGCTTCACCCAAGAGGAGAAGAACAGCATCTACAAGCTGATCGGTGCCATCATGCACTACGGCAACATGAGGTTCAAGCAGAAGCAGAGAGAGGAGCAGGCCGAGGCTGACGGCACCGAAGGTCAGTGAAAAGAACTTTTTGTTCCACCTATGATTACATGTGTAACCAAAGTAGTTTTTCATCTTATATTATCTAAACTGAATTGTCAATTAACCATTTTAAATCCTAAGTTGTCTTTATTATTTTTTATATATAAATTTAGATGCTGACAAATCAGCCTATCTAATGGGTCTGAACTCAGCTGATCTCATCAAGGCCCTGTGTCACCCCAGAGTCAAAGTAGGAAATGAGTGGGTTACCAAAGGACAGAATGTGCAGCAGGTAAGAATGCTTTATGAGAATATGCACATAAGTACAAAATAATAACATGAATAAGAACTATGTTAGGAAAATAACATTATGTTTCTCCTTTAGGTGTACTATGCTGTCGGTGCTTTGTCAAAGGCAGTATATGAGAAAATGTTCCTTTGGATGGTTGTGCGAATTAACCAATCTCTGGACACCAGGCAGCCTCGCCAGTACTTCATCGGTGTGCTGGATATCGCTGGCTTTGAGATCTTTGATGTAATTTTTATTTATCTTCTTTCAGCAGTTGTTTATGTTTTTTTTTTTTTTATAATTTACACATTTTAATGATAGCACATTTCTACTGCAGTTCAACACCTTCGAGCAGCTGTGTATCAACTTCACTAATGAGAAGTTGCAGCAGTTTTTCAACCACCACATGTTTGTGCTGGAGCAAGAAGAATACAAGAAAGAAGGTATTGAGTGGGAGTTCATTGACTTCGGCATGGACTTGCAGGCTTGCATTGATCTCATTGAAAAGGTAAATATAACTGAAGTATAAAACTTAAAGACACATTTTGAAATAGTAAGTTTATTGACAGAGTTTGGCTAAATAAACTTTTTCATTCTTTTCTCTGTAGCCCATGGGCATCATGTCCATCCTTGAAGAGGAGTGCATGTTCCCCAAAGCCAGTGATACCACATTTAAAGCTAAGCTTTATGACAATCACTTGGGCAAATCTGCTAACTTCCAGAAGCCCAGGAATGTGAAGGGTAGACCAGAGGCCCACTTTTCCCTGGTTCACTATGCAGGCACGGTTGACTACAACATTAACAACTGGCTGGTGAAGAACAAGGATCCCCTTAATGAAACTGTTGTGGGGCTGTACCAGAAGTCCACCATGAAATTGCTGTCTATCCTTTTTGCAAATTATGCTGGTGCTGATTCAGGTAAGATAACACAGATGGCTGATGAATGTCATAAAGACACCAACATTTGAGATATACATTTTTATTATCCAGAACAGATGTGAAAATATCATGCATTTTATTTATATAGCCTCAGAAGGTGGAAAAGGGAAGGAAAAGAAGAAAAAGGGTTCTTCCTTCCAGACTGTGTCTGCCCTTCACAGGGTGAGATAAATTTTAATGCTTTTTGTGATTGATTAATTTGTTTATTTATTTATCTTTTACAAAAAGGACTACATGGTAGCTAGAAATACCCTATATGTAGAACATGTACTATCAGTGTAATTGAGCCACTAGCCTGTAATAACAATATGTTATTATGTACATATTCTGTGTTCAATCTTTAGGAGAATTTAAACAAGCTGATGACCAACCTGAGATCAACTCATCCTCATTTTGTGCGCTGCATCATCCCTAATGAGACAAAGACTCCTGGGGCCATGGAGAATCCTCTAGTAATGCACCAGCTGCGCTGTAACGGTGTGCTGGAGGGCATCAGAATCTGCAGAAAGGGCTTCCCCAACAGGATCCTCTATGGTGACTTTAAGCAAAGGTACATTTAGGTCTTTGTCACATGTATAGTACCATGCAAAAGTCTCATTTGTTCATATTAAATGAAATTAAATGTAGATTCATTGAAAATAATGTGAACACATGTTTTATGGCGACAGGCGTCACAGTCCCTAAATATACAATTTAAATATTGGTTGTTTATGTACAGTAGCAATCTCAGCAGCAACCTCATTTTGCCTCTCATCTGTTTCAATTACTAAGCATTCAGCATCAACTGTATACCGGGAAGTATTCCTCAAGACAACATTAAAAATACAAAAAGGTCGAACCCTTTGTAAGCAAAATATAAATAAATGAGGGGGCTAAAAACTGCACAGTTCATTTATTTGCATATTCCAGCTTCTTAGGAAGCTGGAGTCAAAGCACAGGATATGCCATAATACAACACCCATGGAGCAGACAGCGTTAAGTGCCTTGCTTGGGGGCCCAACAGGGGCAGCTTGGTGAACCTGGGGCTTGAACCACCGCCATTCTGACCCCTAGCCTGCTGAGCTTCCACTGCCATATTATACTGAAAAGACAAAGAAACCTTATGGAAACACCTCTTTTCTAAAATAAGAGAGAGAGCAATTTAATACCCCAGAGGAATTATAGTAGTGCCACCCCTCTTAAAGCAGACCTACATATTTTGAATAGTTTTGCCCTTGTGCCTATAGAAATTTAATTTGCCTTATAATTCTGAGTAAATTTATAGCCCCAAAATTTCTACCATTTGCACATTCCAAAGTAATCACTATTATAATTTCTTTTTTTTTAAGATACCGTATTTTAAATCCTTCTGCTATCCCTGAGGGACAGTTTATTGACAGCAGAAAGGGAGCAGAAAAGCTGCTGGGATCCCTGGACATTGACCACAACCAGTACAAGTTTGGCCACACTAAGGTACTATTTTGTGATGAGTAAAGCTTTTTGCAGAATTGTGGAAAAGTACATTTGGCCAAATGTTATCCCTATTACACATTTTCTCAGAATGTTTTTAAAAATTATTTCATTCATAAAGGTGTTCTTCAAGGCTGGTCTTCTGGGTACTCTAGAGGAGATGCGAGATGACCGTCTTGCGCTCATCCTTACCGGTATTCAGGCCCGGGCTCGTGGTCTTCTTTCAAGAATTGAATTCCAGAAAATTGTTGAGCGGCGGTAATTTTATATATTGTCTTATTTTTAATATAGGGACCATTTTATAAACAGCTTATTAATACCCTAAAATTTGCTGTATGACCCTGTAGGGATGCCCTGCTTGTGATCCAGTGGAATATCCGTGCCTTTATGGGTGTCAAGAATTGGCCGTGGATGAAACTTTACTTTAAAATCAAACCACTGTTAAGGTCGGCTGAGGCTGAAAAAGAGATGGCCAACATGAAGGAAGAATTTTTGAAGCTGAAAGAAGCCTATGCCAAATCTGAAGCCCGCAGAAAGGAGCTTGAGGAGAAAATGGTCTCACTTCTCCAAGAGAAAAATGACCTGCAACTCCAAGTCCAGGCTGTAAGTTTACAGTTATTATTGAGACATATGACAGTACGACAAAAGTACAGATTTCAAACATAAATTTATACTACATTATAATGTTTGCATAAACAGGAGCAAGACAATCTTTGTGATGCTGAGGAGCGATGTGAGGGACTAATCAAAAATAAGATCCAACTTGAAGCTAAAACCAAAGAGTTGACTGAGAGACTGGAGGATGAAGAAGAAATGAATGCTGAGCTGACGGCTAAGAAGAGAAAGCTTGAGGATGAATGCTCCGAGCTGAAGAAAGACATTGATGATCTGGAGCTTACTCTGGCCAAAGTAGAAAAAGAAAAACATGCCACTGAGAACAAGGTAATCTACTTTGGTTCAGTTCAGCTTTTCAATGCTAAAAGCTTGCATTGTTCCAAGTACTGAAGCACTGCTCAAAATCATAGGTTAAAAATCTGACTGAGGAAATGGCAGCTCTAGATGAAATCATTGCCAGACTGACCAAGGAGAAAAAAGCTCTCCAGGAAGCTCATCAGCAAACACTGGATGATCTGCAGAGTGAGGAGGACAAAGTCAACACTCTGACCAAAGCCAAAGCTAAACTGGAGCAGCAAGTTGATGATGTTAGTACTTGTTACCTTATTATAGATATCAAATACTGTATTAACTTCACTAAAAGAGATGTAATACCATAATTCAAAATTATATTTTCAGCTTGAAGGATCACTAGAACAGGAAAAGAAGCTACGTATGGACCTGGAGAGAATTAAAAGAAAACTTGAAGGTGACTTAAAACTGACTCAAGAGAATATTATGGACTTGGAAAATGATAAGCAACAGTTAGAGGAAAGGCTGAAAAAGTAAGTTCTTAACAATATACAGTACACTGAATAATAATGCAACAATAAACTACAACTAAACTATGTTTGTATGTTTATCAAAACCACAGAAAAGATTTTGAGATCAGCCAACTCAACAGCAAAATTGAGGATGAGCAAGTAATGGCAGCCCAACTTCAAAAGAAACTTAAAGAGTTGCAGGTAATCTGATACCTCACTAAGATTATAACTTTTCTAACTCTAACTACTGTAGAGTGCTTACCATAAAATCATATATTCAAGGCTCGTATTGAAGAACTGGAAGAAGAGCTTGAGGCTGAGAGAGCTGCCCGTGCCAAGGTTGAGAAACAAAGGGCAGATTTGGCACGAGAGCTGGAGGAGATCAGCGAGAGGCTGGAGGAGGCTGGTGGTGCCACTTCTGCCCAGATTGAAATGAATAAGAAGAGAGAGGCTGAGTTCCAGAAACTGCGCAGAGACCTCGAAGAGGCCACTCTGCAACATGAGGCCACTGCAGCAACTCTTAGAAAGAAACATGCTGACAGTGTGGCAGACCTGGGAGAGCAGATTGACAACCTTCAGAGAGTGAAGCAGAAGCTTGAGAAGGAGAAGAGTGAACTAAGACTGGAGCTGGATGATGTGGTCTCCAACATGGAGCAGATTGTCAAGTCCAAGGTAACAATGAATACTTATGCACAGTGTATAGGGATATTTATGTTTTATGTTTAAAAGGAGCATATCAAAATGTGTTTTGCAAACCACTGCAAAAGTAAGCACTTTGCTGTAAAATATTATATACTTTTAATGCCTTTTTGTTTCCATAATATTAATTATCGTCATCCTTTGGTGTAGGCAAACCTTGAAAAGATGTGCAGGACGCTGGAGGACCAGATGACTGAGTATAGGACTAAATTTGAGGAAGGACAGCGCAGCATTAATGATTTCAGCATGCAAAAAGCTAAACTGCAAACAGAAAATGGTAAGCGCTAATCTAAGCAATGATTGTGTTTGTGGTTGTATGTGAATGTAACACATACGTAACTAAAACCAATCTGTAATTAAGGTGAACTCACAAGACAACTGGAAGAGAAGGATTCCTTGGTCACTCAGCTGACCAGAAGCAAGCAGTCCTATACCCAACAGATTGAGGATCTTAAGAGACAACTTGAAGAGGAAGTGAAGGTATTTCTACAATTGGTGCTTCACAACTTTTTACACATTGCAAAATTGAATAAAAACAAAAAAAATTTAACACTTTTCTTTCCAGGCTAAGAATGCCCTGGCCCATGCAGTGCAATCAGCTCGTCATGATTCTGACCTGCTCAGAGAGCAGTATGAGGAGGAGCAGGAGGCTAAGGCTGAGCTACAGCGCAGTCTCTCCAAAGCAAACTCTGAGGTAGCTCAGTGGAGGACCAAGTATGAAACTGATGCTATCCAGAGAACAGAAGAGCTGGAGGATGCGAAGTAAGGAATCAGAATGGATTACAATTTATATTTTCCCTAAATATTCATTTTCAGTTTTCATGTTAAAACATGGGAGAAAAAAACTTGCTTAAACATTTGCTGTCCTGACACATAGGAAGAAACTTGCTCAGCGTCTGCAAGATGCAGAAGAAGCTGTGGAAGCTGTCAATGCCAAGTGCTCCTCTCTGGAAAAGACCAAACACAGACTGCAGAATGAGATTGAAGATCTCATGGTTGATGTGGAAAGGTCTAATGCTGCTGCAGCTGCTCTGGACAAGAAGCAAAGAAACTTCGACAAGGTTATTATTCACTTCATTGCATTGATTTGGCACTTGTGTCCCCTTCAGGGACCTATCTTGGTAAATATCTTTTTGTTTCAATTCACCAGGTTCTGGCTGAGTGGAAGCAGAAATTTGAAGAGTCACAGTCTGAGCTGGAGAGCTCCCAAAAAGAGGCCAGATCTCTAAGCACTGAGCTCTTCAAACTGAAGAACTCGTATGAGGAGTCCCTTGATCATCTGGAGACCATGAAGAGGGAGAACAAGAACCTCCAAGGTTTCCATGTTTGTTTCAGACACCTAGAACATTTATATAGTATTTAACATATATTAACAAGCATATTATTTTTTTAAAAACAGAGGAAATTTCTGACCTTACCGAGCAAATTGGTGAGACTGGAAAGAGCATCCACGAACTGGAGAAAATCCGTAAACAGCTGGAGCAGGAAAAGGCTGAGATACAAACTGCTCTTGAGGAGGCTGAGGTGCAAGATTATTACTGATTACATCACATGTATATCATATATTCTGCAGCTCTAGATTTTAGTTAGACTAAAGTACCAATGGGATAGTGTATGAAAAAATTAATATTTAACATTTTATTGAACTATGAACTCTTAGGCTTCCCTTGAGCATGAAGAAGGAAAGATCTTGCGGACCCAACTGGAGTTCAACCAGGTAAAGGCTGATATTGAGCGTAAGTTGGCCGAAAAAGATGAAGAAATGGAGCAGGCCAAGAGGAATCACCAAAGAGTGGTGGACACCCTGCAGAGCTCTCTAGAGGCTGAGACTCGCAGCAGAAATGAGGCTTTGAGGGTGAAAAAGAAGATGGAGGGAGACCTAAACGAGATGGAGATCCAGTTGAACCAGGCTAACAGACAGGCTTCAGAGGCCCAGAAACAACTTAAGAGTCTCCATGGACATATGAAGGTATATTTTTAACAAATGATTAATTATAATGAAAAGAAGTAATGACTGATCCTTTTTGTTTTAAATCACCTGTTTTCTATAACTATCTCATTGTGATTTAGGATATGCAACTGCAGCTGGATGATGCTCTCCGTGGTAACGATGATCTCAAAGAGAACATTGCTATTGTGGAGAGACGCAACAATCTGCTGCAGGCTGAACTGGATGAACTAAGATCCCTGGTAGAGCAGACCGAGAGAGGCCGCAAACTGGCTGAGCAAGAATTGCTGGATGTGAGTGAGAGGGTTCAGCTACTGCACTCTCAGGTAAGATATGGATTCCTATTTTCATTTACATTGTAGATTTGGTGGAATATGACCTATAGGATATTTAAACTGTAACTATATATCTGTAGAACACTAGCTTGCTGAACCAGAAGAAGAAACTAGAGGCAGACACCTCCCAGCTGCAGACTGAGGTAGAGGAGGCTGTCCAAGAGTGCAGGAATGCTGAGGAAAAAGCCAAAAAGGCCATCACTGATGCTGCCATGATGGCAGAAGAGCTGAAGAAGGAGCAGGACACCAGTGCTCACCTGGAGCGCATGAAGAAGAACATGGAGCAGACCATTAAAGACCTCCAGCATCGTCTGGATGAAGCTGAGCAAATTGCCATGAAAGGTGGCAAGAAGCAGGTCCAGAAACTGGAGGCCAGGGTAAGGGAAAAACGACAATATAAAGATAATAAAAGACAATTAACCCAGTGTTAATTATTGGATTGACCTAAGTTTTACACTTGATTTATCTTTTAGGTGAGAGAGCTTGAAAGTGAAGTGGAGATTGAACAGAGAAAGTCCAGTGAAGCTGTGAAAGGTATTCGTAAATATGAGAGACGGATCAAGGAACTCACCTACCAGGTTAGTCCCAGTTTTCTAAACAGAAAGAAAGTCCTGTTTTACAGAAGATCTGTTAAATTGCCTAAAAAATTTTTTTAAACACAACCTAGTGAAATTTACGCATCTAAAGTATGTTCCCATGTCTTAAAAACTCAGAAGATGAAAAGTTCTGTAAACATGGCTAAGCAGGTTAATTAACATTATGAATTCATGATCGTTCTCTATCTTACAGACTGAGGAAGACCGCAAGAATTTGGCACGTCTTCAGGACCTGGTAGACAAACTGCAGTTGAAAGTCAAATCATACAAGAGAAGTTCAGAGGAAGCTGTAAGTAATTTTAAGCATCACATTTGTTGTTGTTTTTTTGTCATCTATATTGGTTCCTTCTGTTTGTTTGTTTGTTTGTTTTTCAATTAAAATGTGCACCTTCTTTCAGGAGGAGCAGGCCAACTCTAATTTGACCAAGTTCCGTAAGCTCCAGCATGAGCTGGATGAGGCAGAGGAAAGAGCTGATATTGCTGAATCCCAGGTCAACAAGCTGAGAGCCAAAAGCCGTGATACTGGCTCAAAGGTGAGTGAATGATTTGGAAGGAAAACAAGGAAACAAGATGCAGTTAATTGTGAAATAAAAATGTATGTGTTAGTTTTTTTTTATTGAAGCTGCTTACAAATTTCATATCCAAGATTGCATAATAGAAAGTAAACAGGAACACAAGCAACTGATTTTTTTTTATTTCTGATACATGCTTGTTCAAATTAAATGGCAGCCAAACTACATGTATGTAACAAAAAAAGCTTTACCTTTAACATGTGAACCTTTTCTTTATGTTTCTGTCTTTCAGAAAGGACATGATGAAGAGTGAAGCTCTCGTGTGAATCTTTCTTGAGAATGTTTCCACTGTGACAGTCCAAGAGTTTTCCTGTAGCTGCATAGAATAAAATCAATTTGCAAATAAATACTGCCTTATAACTGTGTATTCTATTAATACAATACTGCATCTGATTATAATGAACTTAACAACTTAAGTTGTTTGTGATAGTGCTTAATCTATTATCCACATATTAAGTCAAGTTTATTACTTGCTTGTAAACAAATTAATTATTAGATTTTCTTTCATCATCTTTTATAATAATATGTAGAGTGCACATGATAATAATATGTAAAATATCTGAGACTGCAAGTGAAAATGCTTGTATTTTGCATTTTTTAAAATTTAATACAACAATTCTCCTTAAAGATTATATAATTCAAAACAATTTAAGTGAAACGTTAAATCTTTGAAATATACATTATTTTGAGATTTCAAAATAATTTATATAACATCCTATTTTTACTTTAATGACAATGGGCCCTTAAGCTGGTATGGAATTAACACATTTGTGGATAACCTATTAAATCTATTCTAGATTTAATCCATATCCAATCCAAATGTCATCTGACCACATGCGATGTAAATGAGATTAGACTTAAGCAAAATTTTAACTTCTGTACAAAGCAGTTAACATGGCCAATATCAAACATTTGCTAAAATTTAAAAAGGAACCTAGAAATAGTGCCAAATCTTAAATGTTAAATATAAAATATACTGAACATTTACTTTTATTGTTTGAAATATTTAAACATTTCACTCATTTTATGTTTATACTGTAGAGTATCATATTTTTTGGACCCCCATTGTATATGTGAAAGTATTAGAATTAAAAGCAGTTAAACATTAGTAAGATCTAAACTGAACTAAACAATAAAGATAGCAAAAAATATACATAAAATTTATTTACAAAAATATTTTTCTAATAATATAAGTTCTCCCATTAAGGGGTCGACCCTTTGATCTGCACACAGCTTTGATTCAGGTTTTATGCTGGATGCCCTTTACTGACAAATAAAATTAATTATTAAACAATTAACTGTAAACTCTTAGATTTTGTACATTGTTAATTTCATAGAATTTAATTAAATTCAATTTGATTCAGTTTTATTTATATAGCCCTTTTAACAATCATTATATAGCCCTTTTAACAATCATTATATAGCCCTTTTAACAATCATAATTATCGCAAAGCAACTTTAAAGAATTTTAAAGAAGGTGGAAATTAGTTTAAAAAGTGTGAGAAAATGTGTAATTATCAAACATTATGCAGAATTATATAGATTCTGCATAATTATGTAGAACTGCAATAAAGAGTCAGGAACTTGTGTTTTAAAACAACAACAACAACAACAACAATAATGATAATAATAATGATAATATAATAAATAATAATAGTAATGTAAATAATAAAAAATGATATTTATATAATAATAATAACAATAATATTATGAATAATTATTATTATTATTATTACTATTATTATTATTATTATTATTATTGTATGAATATATTATTATTATTATTATTAATATTATTTGTAGTAGCACACCTCAGCTTTTCAGTCTCAAGGTCACTTACAAAATAAAACAAAACCAGATGATATTTTGCAACAATAAGCAAAGCAGAAACTCAAAAACATACCAGTAAAAAAAAAAAAAGGAGTACACTGATGTACAAAAAAGAGACAAATAAAATTTTCTCATTTGTCCACTCTTGGACAAAACATTAGAATTAGCAGCTAAAAAAATTTGCAACATATATGATCTGCTAAGTCAATTAAGTTCTTTGTAATCTGCTAACTATTTGTATGTGTCTGCCTAAAATGACCTTTTTTAATTATTAGAAAAATATAATAAATTAGTTAATAAAAAAACATTAATTATGTCTATATGTTTGGTATGACCTTGATAAATGTTTTAAATGTAACTGTGTGAATAATTTATGTAATTTTAACATTAATATATTGTTTTAAAGCTTTTTTACTGTTTACAACACTATTCATATTAATATAAATCCATTATATTAATATTCATATAAATATTAAATTAAATTATGGCTAAAGTAAAATTAAGGTAGAATATATGCATTAAAAAACCTAGAGGATCACTAAAATTTTTTACTTTCCATTTTTCATTGTCAGAAAATGCAAACAATTTTACCCATTTTACAAACAAAGTTAGCCGGAATTCTGACTGTATTCTGTAATGGAGCGGCCAGCATAGTCTCCGGATCTGAACCCAATTGAGCTGTACGTTATGGAGGAAGACTCCATCAAGCTAATCCATCTTTTGGAGATGCTCCAGGATGCATGGGGTAAAATCTTATCAGATCATCTTAAAAAATTAACGGCTAGAATGTCTGTCAGGCTGTAATTGCTGCAAAAGCTTTTTTTCTTTTAATGGACGCAAAGTTTGAAGAACATATTCATCATTTCCACCAAAATCATTATTTTAATCTAACTCTGACAATGCCAGCATGTCTTGTTCTTTTGCTATATTTTCTATTCAGACTAATTTTGTGTATGTTTCTAAGTGATCCCAAAAGTAAACTTTTGTGCAGCAGTGTATGTTATTATGTAAACTGAAATTATTGTGGAAATGAAACTGAAATAATTATTAGCAGATTTATTATCATAAGATCTGGCAATATTATACAGTACAAATCTAACATGGTAGCAGAAGATTTCTTTACAGTAATATATGTGTTTAGTCTTGTATGAAAAACAAAGTTCTGCACTCTATTTAAAAATATTACAAAGTATGTTGCCATTATTATACACATTACAGTAAGAATGCTGTAAATATTACTTACAGTAAACATCTCCACTGCTGCCACTGTGATACTTTAGATAAAAAAAAATGTGTCAAAATAAAATAAATTTTTTAAATGCAAGGAATTAATTTTGCAATGAATACTGTACCGTTCTGGTAGTACTGTATCTAAATCAAAGCATTACAAAGATTACAGATACAAATGTGGTAAAATGTAAAGTGACTTCTAAATGAATCAAGCAAGAAATAAACAAGATGAAATTACATAGTGAATAAGAAATTTAAGATTTACTAATAGTTTGAATTTATGTGCGCTATTAGTAAAGTAATAATAAATAATAATAAAGTAAACTAAAACTAATAAACTATTAATAAAATAATAATAATGGTTCTCCTTACCTCTTACAGCAGCAATGTCCTGTATGTCACTCCTGGGAGTAAAACAGAAAGTATATTTCATCTGATCATAGTGACGTAGAAGAGAGCAGGACCCAACTCCATGTGTGCATGTGTATGTATGTATGTATGTATGTATGTGTGAAGTGGCGTGTTGCAAGCTTCACCTGCTATGCTATATTAGGACCTGTTTTACACTGGGAACATACTGTCTTCCATAAGTTCTCAGGAACACAATTGATCCATAGGTCTTTGCAGATAATTAAGCCATTACATTTCCCATTTGCTGAGACTAGCAGTTTGGCAGCTCTTAAGTACAGAAGCAGTACAGAAGCACAGCAGTACTTAGACATGCAGTAAGTCTTTCTCACAGTTAATACACTCCACAAGTACACCTTTGGTAATCAAGGTATTTTAATAACAATAAAAAAGTAATTGTAATTGTAAAAAGTAGTTCACTCAGATTAATGCTATTTTCTATTCTGAGATAAATGACTACAGACAATTAAGCATTTTCAAAATGTACACGGTTGATAACACTTGTTGTTGTGCATCACATGTCCTAGACCTTGATCTCAATAGCCTTTGTAACTTAAGTAGCTGCAGGTTTCAAAAATGGACACAGAATTTGTAAGTGACAGGACGTCATGATTAATGTGGCACCTTCAGGGACACACCATCTGCTGACACTCAAATCACAATGCAGCACGCAACAT